>NC_081545.1:18239163-18251800 GCF_901000735.1 Corylus avellana | reverse complement strand
TATTTATCCCCAAATCTCATTGCATGAACCCTAGAATCGAGCTCCACAATCTGTTATTTTGCTTCTCCCCGAATCGAGCTTAAATCATACTCACGCGTACGGAAATCTTGGGCTGCCTTCCCTTCCCTTCCTTCTTCTTCAACACCGAGCTACACACCTAGTTATCCCCAAATGGCCTGAACCCTAGAATCGAGCTTAAATTTTATGTTCATTCGTTTGTCGCCAAATTGAGCTTAAATCTGGTTTGCAAATGCGCGCATAAGGGATTTCAAACTGCCTTCCCTTCGTTGACCATGAGAACTCGCACGAGAAGGCGCAGAGAAGGAACACGTCATCAGGTCGAGTACGGGAATCTAAAAGAAATGAATCTTCTCACGGCTGGGATAAGGTATCTACTCAAACTCAAATCAAATTTATGGATGATTTTTTTGGTGAATATGGTAAATTAAGCTAGGGTTCACGTTATTTCCTTAAGAGCAGATGAAGCCATCATCTAGGTCTGGGTCTACTTCGGTCGACTGTACTCAAATGTCCTTGGTTTGTTATTGTGATTTACCTGCACCTTTGAAGATATCCTGGATTGAAGAAAACCCTGGAAGAAGATTTTGGAGTTGTGCTACCTATGATAATAACGTAAATCTATATATGTTTTACATCAAATTTGAAGTGTTAATACCTTGAAGTGAGTTTATTGGTTTGATATTTTTATGTACGTGTAGAGAAAAGCAGCATGCCAATTTTTCAAATGGATGTACAAACCACTTTGTGAAAATGGTATGAAGGTAATTCATAAGTTGTTGGAGAAGGTAAAATAGCTAGAAAATGAAAATTATCAATATTTAGCAATGGTGAAAGACCTTGAGACTAAACATGATGGCTACATTATAAGGGTAAATCAGTCGGAGAAAGAAGATGATAGACACTTGGAAATGCATACCTACTTATTGTTGTCATGGTTCTTAGTGTTGTTGATTGGTATTATTGTACTCAGTAAATGAGTGTTTTGTAATGTTGTATGTATGTAAGTGATTAGCTATGGATGTGTGTTATTGCACTAATTAATTAAATGTTTTGTAATGTTGTATGTAATTGATGAATTGATGAGTTATGTAAATGTTTTATTTTATGGAATTCATGTACATAACTTGCCTATCCATTGTGCATAAATTGCATATCAAGTATAAGGGCATGTAATCCCATTCAATTGCCACCTACCACATTCACAGGTTCTAGTATTCAATTTGACGACCCTCCTAGCCTCATGACTGTGGTCAACCTCAAATGTCAAATTGTTACTTCATTGGGAGATGTAACCTAGCATCTAACTTGTTCCTATCTGGTGTGCAAATTTATTTAACTCGCAAGTGCACGAATCAATTGTAGTTTAATGGATTGCAAGTGCGAGGTCGATCCCACAGAGAATTGTATTTTTGAAAGAGCAATTTATATCTAAACTAATTAAATCCTAATCTAGTTCCAAAAGGGTTTTGATTTTTGAGTTTTGAAAATTAAAGGATAAACATAAACTAAATAAAATAAGTAAATCTAAGGATAAAGGTACTAAGGTTTGGGAATTCACACTCACCAAATCATAACAACATACTTTATGTTCATCAATATTAATCCGAAGTTCTCACAAATTAAATCATAGATATGTTTTACTATGCTTCAAAGAATTAATCAAAATCATCCCATGTATCCATTCATTGACCAAATCACAAAAGGAATCCAAATTCAATTGAAACACCAGATGTATCCGTAGAACAAATCACAAGGGATATCCAATTTTTATGAGTTAAAAGCCAAGCAATCAATCATATGAAATTATCTCAAATCATCACATGTATCCTTGAATCACAAGAGATATCCAAGAATCACTCCATACAATTGATTAAAAGTAAAACAATTGAAATATAAAACCCAATAAAATCAGAATAATAAAAACTTACATAAAAGTATTGATGTTCTTCATCGGTGAGGCTTCATCCCCAACCTTAGTTGGGAATTTAGCTCCACATAAAAAATAAAATCTAAACCTAAACCTAAACCTAAAGAAAAACTAAACAAAAGAATTTTGCTCTCTGGGATTGTGTCTCTTTTCTTGAATGCAAAGAAGTCTATTTATAGGCTTAGGGAAGTCCTAGAAGCCCAAGTAAACCTAGATAATTCGGAAGTCTGTCTCCCAGTCAAAATAGAAGTCTGAAATCGGAATAGGATTCGTCCAGATTTGTGTCTCTTAATTGCGGGGCGATTTTGACATAGTAACTGTACGAATTACGAAAATCCTATTTCACAACAAATTGTAGTATTTTGAGCTAGCTTTCCAATGCCGTTTGAATCACTTCAATCCGATATTTGAGCAGAGAGTTATGGTCAAAATACTAAGACGTGTGCAGAATCTGAATTTGAATCCGATCCAAAATCTTATTCAATCTGAACTTTAATCTGAACTTTAACTTTTCCTTAGATTTGGTTAGACTTAACCACACAATCTAAGTCTTCTCAAAGTATGCTTTCTTCCAAACTTCGCATTTTCCCTTTAAAGCTGCAGTTTTTCTTCAATGACCTACAAAATACTAAAAACAGAAAACTAACACAAAATATTAAATAACGACACAACTAAAGGATTAACTAATGTAAATAAAGGGGTCCAAATATGCAATATTTGGCACTTATCACTATCTAACTTTTTTACAATCTTAGAGCAAATAATATTGGTTGACGTTGCTACACCACCCCTTTTTTGGTTGATCTGATTCATCAGTTGACGCCTTATCATCTCCATGAAGTAAGAATGTGTTGGTCTCTCAAGGACCCATGCATTGAAAGTTTCAGCTGTATTATTCAAAAGGATGTCACTGCAACTGTATGCATTGAAAGCATGCCTTGACCACATCTTTGGGTCCACTTTTTCGATGTATTCATAAATTGCAGTATCCATTCCTTTTATCACAGACAAGTAATACTTGAACTATTTTTCATTTGCTGCTCGAGTTGTACCTCACAATGCATCCTTGTATGCCTTGCCCTTGTAACCTTTACTCTTGAAGTTTGCATGTAAATGTCTAATACATAATCCGTGCTATAGACCAAGCATCAAATACTCTATGGCATCCAGCAGTCCATGTGTAACAAGAGAACAATTTAACACATGTTATTCAAATGTTAGGTAAATGTTAAATATTCATGCAAATAGGATGTCATGTTATTACCTTTTGTCGGTCGGACATAAATGCCCATGTGTGATCCCTTGAATACCCAATATCCTCCAACAAGTTGTTTAAAAACCACATCCATGTGGCTCTAGTTCCACTCTCGCATATAGCCTATGCTATTGGGAATATGTCATCATTCGCATCCTGGGCAATCGCAGCATTTAGCATGTAGCGCTTACTATGATGACCTTTCATAAAGCAGGCGTCCACACATATCATTGGCCTTCATCCAGCCAAGAAACCCTGCTTACAAGCAACTAGGGAAACATACATCCTTTGGAAGAATATCCCATCTCTTTGTATGTAAGCAGAGCTATCGGGATTCCATTTATGTATTGCATTACCATAATCTCTTGTAAGTTTGTACTGCTCATCATATGTTCCGATTAACAAATTTAACGCCATTCTTTTGACACAGTGACAACCAAGCAAAGATAGCTCCGCATTGTAATCCATTCGAACCATTTTTTTGACAGCACTAGCCTTCCAACTTGGTTGATCTCGAAAGCTTTCAATGTATCGGTGTGCTGCCCATTTGATTGTTGCTCTTTTATTTTGGTAATGGCTTCCACAGTTATGAACATTATGTAATGCCTTTATTTGGAAATATTTCCTATCATTCGTCCATGACACATATACTCTCCATTCGCATTGTTTCTCACAAAAGGCTGATACACAATTTTTCTCGTTATTCATATAGGTGTAATTGAAGGAATTATGTATTGCATACACCTGTAGTGCCTCTTTAAACTGTGATGAGTCTGTAAACTTCAACTAGATTCGTATTTCAACCTTCTCTTTAAGGTCATGCAGTTCTTTCAATTCTGGATACTTCCTTCTATTGTGTTTGGGTGACCCTTCATCTTCATCTTCACTTTCTAAGCTACACAATTTAGGACTTTCCACACCCTCTTCATTTGGTTGTTTGGATTTACCAATTCTAATGTCATCCTCAGTCTTAGCTAATGGTGCTACACCCCATGGCTGGAATCACTTAGATGCGGCTTCCCTAGCTGCTTGTAGAACTTCTTCACATTTTCTAACATAAATGTCCTCCTCCTCTCCATCAGTCACTTTAAAATCACTTAATGGAAGTTGAATCTCTTCTCCATCATCTTCTTCACTATCTTCTCCATGTAAGGGGGGCTGCTTTTGCCTTATGGACTGCCTGACTATGGCATGCTTTTTCTCTTTTTTATTCTCTTTGGTAATTTGCTGCTTGGCAAACTGCTGAATGGTAAGCTGCTGTGGGGGCTGCTCTTATGTCAGCACCTCTTCATCTCCATAGCCATCTCCATGTCCATATTTATCTCCATAATTTGCATACCCATCTCCATCTCCAACTGCATCTTTAACTCTATCACCATTTGTATCACCAAATGCAGCTTTAACAATGGCCCAACGTTGATCACCAACTCCATCACCTTCACTATCACCAAATGCTACTTCAACAATGGCCCAACTTTGATCACTAACTCCATCTCTTTTTTGTTCACCAACTCCAACTTCATCTCATTCTTTTTCACCAACTTCTTCATGTCCTTTTTTTTTTTTTTTTTTTTTTTCTCTTTTTCTTCAACTCGAACTATAGTGTCATTATCATGATTTTCCATCTCCATCTAAGTAGCACACTGAGTTACCTCAACTGGGATAGGTTCACCACGATCTACAAACACATGCAAGTGTTTGGACTCATACCATGCCATACGATGCAATTTGTGTTGTCCGTATTTTACATGCATGCTCTTACAACCTCATATTGTTCGTTATCTTGTGAAGTAGTAAATTTTCACAAAATGTAGAGTTCATGACATAACAAAATGTATTTCATGAGAGTTGTAAAAATGCATGTTTTGGTACACAAAATAGACGTGCAATGTAGAAAAGTAATGGCTAGTTCCATGTGAGTTTGTACGTACCCGAGTCATATAAATCCTCCAAAAATCCCTCCTGCTGTTCCAAGTTCTCTAAATATGTGGAAAGCATACTATTAGTCCCAAGTCCAAACTAAAACAAACTTAGAACATGAAAACTGGGGCTATCGAACGATTGGGCAAAATGGCATTCCCTTGAAGTGCCTTTGGGCAAACGTTTGGGCTCGAGGCTGAGCATATGACCAGAGAGGTTTAGGTAGAACCTCATTCAGTCCAACAATCTCTTAAGTAGTCCTAATCTGGTTCCAAGACTGCAAAAATGGTTTATAACACACCTAGCCCAAAACAACATTGTCATACGACAAGATTAAGTCTAATGGGAAGGAAATGTTTATAACAAGATTAAAACCTAAACCTTCCTAGTTTCTAACAATCAAGCAACTATAACAGCATAAGGCTAGTATAACATGTAAGAAAACACTTAGAGATGAGGTGGTTACCTCAACACAACAAGAGTCTGAACAAGTTCCTCCTCTTCTTCAAGAACACTAAGGAAATCTCTCTCAAGGTCACAACAACACTCAAGCAGGGTTTTTTTAGGGCTCAAAGGACATAATGAGTTGGTATGGGCGTAGGTATTGGGATATTTATAGGGTAGAAAAAGTTGTGAGCTCTGCAGGAGCAGGCCTACAATGTAGCAAGTGCTTGGTACTATTGTGCAGAACGTTCATGTACTGTTTACTTAGTGATTTTAGGGTTTCAGTAGTACACTCGAGCAATATCCAGTGGTCAACCAAAAGTCAACGAACGTTCAGGTTGGTCCCCACACTAGCATTCATGTACTATTGCAAGCGTACGTTCCTGTGGTCCCCACACAAGTGTTTGATCAATAGGTCCAAAATTTTTAAAATAACCCTCCAGCTACTTCTACTGACCTAAAAGTCCAATTAATCCTCTAACTAAGCTATCTTAGTCTAGTTAATTATTTGGGTCACTAAAATGACAACTAATGAATATGTTATTTTGCAAATAAATAGTAGTACGAGGGAACTAAGTATCACAAATGATAATTTGGCATGTGCATACAAAATGAGTGTCAATTTGAAGGGTAAATATATTCCTTCATACCTCTTCTTTCTATAGCGATTGGTTGTGATGTGAATCTACGCGTGCATCTATCAGTCTTTGTCAAAAAGCTAATAGAATGGACCATGAAAAAAAAAATAATAAAAAAATAAAAATGGGAAAACTTTACTTTAGACCTCTAAACTACCGCACATTTTCAAAAGACCCCCCAAATTTTAAAAACTCTCAATTTAACCCCATGAACTTTCAATTTGATTCAATTGACCCCCCTTCATCAAATTTAAAATGTTAAAAGTGATCAAATGACCTTTACACCCCTTAATTTTCTTATAAAATTTCAAATTTACCTTTAATTTCAAATTAATTTTTTTAAAAAAATAATAAAATTATAAAAAAATAAAAAAATTGAGCCATGTGGGTTTTGGCCAGAGACCCACCAGCCGGGTCTCGCCGAGACCTAGCCGTGGGTTAGGTCGTGACCCATGTTGGGTCTTGGTCAGAGACCCGCCGTGGGTCAGAAAGCCTACGACTGGGTTTGGTTGCGAACCAGTTGTTGGGAAAAGGATTGCAAATAAACGTATTTGCACAGTGGAAGGAATCAAATTCCCATGCCAAGATCTTTTATAAAGAACATGTGAAGAACCGTTGTTATTTAAAATTAAATTGCAAGAGCAAAGAACACTTACTTGGATATTAACGGTCACTCCTAGCTTTGGGCAAAAATATTTTTGCTTCTCCAAGAACGTGTTCTTTATTGTTCAAGAACATGAAGAACAATTTCTTGTTTCTTTAAGAACACAAAAAACAAGTTCTTCATTCTTCAAGAACACAAAGAACAAAATTTTCTTTTCTTCAAGAACACGAAGAATAAGTTCTTTTTTTTTTTCAAGAACACGAAGAACAAATTCTTCTTTTCTTTAAGAACATAAAGAAGTTGGGGGGATATAGAGACCTCCAGATCTTCTCTCCAATGACTGATAATAACCAAGAGGGTGTAGGCTTTTACTTTGCTCTTCAAATCTTAAACTTTTGTTCTTCGTGAGTTAACACAAAGATCTAATATATTTTCAGAGAGTTTCTGAAAACTATGATCAAGATAACTTGATTGAATGATTTGAGAGCCCGAAGCTCTTCTTTATTTATAGGCATAGCAGGTAGATAGAGAATTAGATTTAAGCAATGTGGGATAAAGGAGCAATTCTAATTCTTTTAGCACTCTGTAATATCAAGCCAATGATTGATATTAGAGTAGCATGGACGACTAGGATTAATCATAGTCTCCGTCCTATGGCCGTGTGGTCCATGGAGAATTCTCCATGGGCTACATGGTTTCATGCTCCTTGGATTGGGCTTGGGTTTCACCCCAAGCCTTTTCCCTTGTCACTAATACTTAGGCCCAATGAATAAACTTTGGCCGTATGTATTTCCACTTATGCTCATTGGGCATCTAGGTTTTATCCTAAGCCAAATTACATTTAATCTCTTTAGCTCATGTTTTAATTAAATAAAACACTTAGCCCAATAAATAAGAAAGCTTTATGATTAAATTACATCAACTTCGTGAGAGACGTAAAGGAAAAAATATTATTGGCTTGAATATGTCCGTAATCGTGTCACCCCGACATTTATTACGAATCAATATTCTAATCACAATTAATTCCACTAAATGAATGTGATTTAACTCTAAGAAATATTTTTGATTTAAAACAATTAATGCCTTTGACCTTTTGACTTATGATTCATCCATGAAATCTTCCATAGCAAAATTAAGGCTTAGGATACTAGCACTTAATTCTCTACCTCTTTATCCTTGAGTCACTGATTGTATGTTATTCTCTTACATGTAATAAACACATGTATATATATTTTGGTATGCCAACCAAAATGCTTCGGCCAAAGACTCTGAGAATAATATCCATAAAATCTATGTCAAGGGGAAATTTCTTGCCTCTTTGTTTACCAACAAATGATTTGGATTCCCTCTTGAAGTTGGTGTTCCCACAATGTTAGATGTGATTACCCAACGTATTGAGTTCTGTTGACAGACGATAGATCTCACTCTATGATACATCAAAGTAATCATCACTTCACATCTGAGTTCACAAACTTCTCAGGATACAAGGATTATGGACTATGACCATGTGTTATAACCACGTTACTCACACCCATAGCCATAGTCAATGTAATCCTAGGACCTTTCACATGCATAACAAATATGATAAACATGATAATAAGTATGTAAAAGACATTTTATGTGTTATATGCTCAATTCCTTGTAATCAGTGAATATAACATCTATATTCATAACAAACATTTGAATGTCAACACAGATATATAAAATCATTGGGATTCATGGCGTAATCCCAACACTAGTGTGGGTCAGCAAACCCACCCAGGTTTGGCGTGACCCAGCGTGGGTCTCCTGACTCACTTTGGGTCGCGGCCGTGACCCGTGTCGGTCTAGTCGTGACCCACACTAGGTCTGGCCGCAATCCAGCGTTGGTTAGGAGATTTTTCAAAAAAAGAAGAAGGATCTTTTCGTCTTTAAGGATTTCTATTAGGGGTTAATAGCTGAATTTGATGGAGGAGAGTCAATTGAATCAAATCGAAAGTTCAATGGGGTAAAATTGAGAATTTTTAAAATTTGAGAGAGTCTTCTCAAAACGCGCAATAGTTCAGGGGTCTAAAGTGAAGTTTCCCCAAAAAACAACTTACCCTAGAAATTAGTTTAGTAGTTTTGATATGCCAAGAATCAGTTTGATAAAGCTCCTTCTCACATACGGCGTAGGTAGGCTGTAATACCCCAATCCCTTGTTGGGAAGATGAGAAGAAGTCCATATAGAGTGTGTGGTTTATAAAGATAGTCATGGGTGCTAAATCTCGCATTGCCTAGTTATTAGGTGAAACTAGGCTTGATAATGAATTCTAGAGAATTTATAAATTGACTAGTCATTTTGGGGTAATAGCGCATATATAAATAGCGTTTTTTCCTGAGTCGTTACATAGGCTGCTTCAACCACCCCTGCCCCTAACGAAAGCCGAATGGCAACTTGCATGGGTGGGGCAAACCACTCATATATACCCTTACCAATCATAGGGTTGTGGGTGGGTCATGAGTGGTGGGGGTGGAGTCACCCCACCATGGCACCTGCAGCTCCTCTGCCCGCTGGCGGAGGGCATGAGTTGCGACATACTCATGCTCTCTTGTAGCCAGCCAACTATTCCTGCTAGTGAGAGGGTGGTAGGTAGCCACCACCCACCTCTTTTTACCGTTCTCTTTTCTTTCTTTCTTTTTTCTCCTTTATTTTTATTTGTTTTTGTCATGTACGTGTCACATTTAGGTGATACTTCCTTACAGGTTCAACTATTTTAGTGGGTCAGACATTGTCTTATGACTGCATGTTATAGTTTCATTTAAATTTCCTAATCTTTGGTGTATGGAATGAGCAATTTCAATAACGGAAAATTTCCTAAAGCTCATGAATTTTTACAGTATCTTTCTTTTCTTTATTTTTTATTTTTATTTTTTTGTGTTTTTATTTTTTATTTTTAAAGATGGAAATAAGGATAAAATAATAATTAGAAGAAAACGAGGCACGTGAGTACTGGGACCAATATTTATTATATAGGTACATGCGTATTCATTCGGAGGGACCCCAATTTCCCATAAGCTATATTAAGAAATATGATATCTTTGTTGTAAAATTAAAGAAAATAACAAGACAAGATAAAAGATTGCAATATGTGAAACTAGTTCTTCAGGAACTATGTATTATTCTTCTCTATTATTGTGTGATTTACATACAACTCAATACTTCCTTTTATAGGCATGAAATCATAATGGGAGGTTAATGAATATGAAATGGGGAATATGAAACAAAATGGTTAATCAATTTATTACATGGATGTTATAGGAATTCTAAAAGATGATATGAATGTGTAGAATTCCAAGAGATGGAACTAAATGGTCATCCTCCTAATGCATGAATGCATTCATAACACTCCCCCTTGGATGACCATACACTAAGAATATGCCTCGTTAAAACCTTGCCAAGGAAAACCCAGTGGGAAAAAACCTGTGGCGAAGAAAAAAGAGTACAATATTCTTGTGTGCCTTCGTATGCTTTAGGATTGCCTCATTAAAACCTTGCAAAGGAAAACCCAATGGGAAAAACCTTAGCGAAGGAAAAAGAGTACAATCAGCATAATCATTTTACTCCCCCTCATTAGCATGAAGAGCTTCAATTGTTTATGATGAAAGATCCTTCAGTCGGGGCATTCCAATGTTATTCACCAACTTCTTAAATGTTGCAGTTGGTAATGCTTTGGTAAATAAATCTGCCAAATTGTCACTTGATCGTATCTGTTTAACATCAATATCACCACTCTTCTGGAGTTCATGTGTATAAAAGAACTTTGGTGAAATGTGTTTGGTTCTATCACCCTTAATATATCCTCCTCTGATCTGTGTGATATAAGCAGCATTATCTTCATATAATATTGTCGGGCTATCTTTGATTGTAGATAAACCGCACTTTTCTCGAATGTGTTGAATTACTGATCTTAGCCATATGCATTCCCGACTTGCTTCATGAATTGCAACAATCTCTGAGTGATTTGAAGAAGTAGCAACAAGTGTTTGCTTGACAGATCTCCATGAAATAGCAGTACTTCCACTTGTAAATAGATATCCTGTTTGAGATCTACCTTTATGCGGATCAGAAAGAAAACCCGCATCTGCATATCCAATTAATTGTGAATTTGAACCTTTTGAATAAAATAATCCCATGTCAGCTGTTCCACGAAGATAACGTAGAACATGTTTGACCCCATTCCAATGCCTTCGAGTTGGTGCAGAGCTGTATCTTGCTAATAAATTAACTGAAAATGCTATATCAGGTCGTGTGCAATTTGCAAGATACATCAGAGCACCAATTGCACTAAGATATGGTACTTCAGGACCAAGAATTTCTTCGTCATCTTCTCGAGGGCGAAAAGGGTCTTTTTTCACATCAAGTGACCGAACAACCATTGGAGTGCTCAAAGGATGAGCTTTCTCCATGTAAAAGTGCTTCAGGACTTTTTCTGTGTATGTTGACTGATGAACAAAAATTCCATTAGGAAAATGTTCAATTTGTAAACCAAGGCAAAATTTTGTCTTTCCAAGATCTTTCATCTCAAACTCATTTTTTAAATACGTGGCAGTTTTTATGAGCTCTTCTGGAGTCCCAACAAGATTTAAATCATCTACATAAACTGCAATGATAGCAAATCCGGATTCTGATTTCTTAATGAAAACGCATGGACAAATTGGATTATTCTCAAATCCTTCTTTCAATAGATATTCACTAAGACGATTGTACCACATGCGTCCGGATTGCTTTAACCCATATAAAGATCTTTGTAGATTGATAGAATAAATACTTCGGGATTTCGAATTATATGCTTCAGGCATTTTATATCCTTCAGGGATTTTCATGTATATATCATTATCAAGTGATCCATATAAATATGCTGTAACCACATCCATTAAACGCATATCCAAACTTTCTGTAACTACCAAGCTAATCAAAAATCTAAATGTAATTGCATCCACTACAGGGGAATATGTTTCTTCATAATCAATACCAGGTTTCTGCAGGAAACCTTGTGCAACAAGTCTTGCTTTGTATCTCACAATTTCATTTTTCTCATTTCGTTTTCGTACAAATACCCACTTGTATCCAACAGGCGATACACCTTCAGGTGTTTGGACTACAGGTCCAAATACTTCACGTTTTGCTAGTGAGTTCAATTCTGCCTGAATTGCTTCCTTCCACATTGGCCAATCATTTCTACGTCGACATTCTTCGACGGTTTGTGGTTCAATATCATCATTACTTCTGGTAATGTCAAATGCAACTTTAAATGAAAATATGTTGTCGACAACAATTTTGTTTCTATCCAATATTTCTCCTGTACTTACATAATTTATTGAGATCTCATTATTTTCAGGTACCTGTTCCTCTTCAGGAGGTAACTCTTCAGGAGATTCCTCTTCAAGAGGTTCCTCTTCGGGGGATTCCTTTCCAGGAGAATTTTGTACAGAAAGTTTGGATGGATCAATTTTCGTTGCCTGTTTTGTGGGTAAGGCCTCTTCAGGAGCGCCGATTTCATTTCCTTGTGCTTTTCTCTTCCGGGGAATCTTATCCTTTGCACCAATAGGTCTTCCACGCTTCAGGCGCGCCTTAGACTCATTTGCTGCTGTATTAATTAATTGTCCTACAGGGACTTCTATCTTCGCTGGAGTATTAGCAGCTGGAATGTGAGACTTAATTATTTTCTTGTTGTCAGTAAATGCATCTGGCAATTGATTTGCAATACTTTGCAAATGAATGATCTTCTGAACTTCTAATTCACATTGATTTGTACGAGGATCAAAATGAGATAACGCCGAATTATTCCAAGTGATTTCTTGTCGTG
>NC_081545.1:18209889-18239063 GCF_901000735.1 Corylus avellana | reverse complement strand
CCGAATCAAAAAGCCAAGAGGAATAAGACTAAGAGCTTAGAGGAAGATGGATTACCAAAACGAGTTAGGACCTGATTGACTATTGCCTTGAAGTTAGTTGCAAATAAGGTGACATTAGATCTTGATGTCTATCCCGAGGTAGCAATTGTAGAGGAAGCAGCTGGACATAAACCACTCTTAGTATTGGCAACTAATGCAGTGGGCACATTGGATTTTTCCTTACGCCAGCACTTGTCAATATTGTGCCCTCGACATCGACAATAGTGACAATAATTGTTGTCGCGCGGCTTAGAAGGGAGTTGAAGAGTACCTGACTTGTCAGAGCGCTCTAACTGAAAGGATGAAGAACTAGATAATGGAGTAGCCGACGCTGTATGACTGTGCTGAGAGCGCATAGTTTGCATTCTAGTCTATATGCGGACAAGTTCTAAGATGGCTTTGTCCAAAGTACGAAGAGGAGAGCGATATAAAAGTTGCAAATGAGCAAGCTCGAAATATCTCCCAAGGCCATCAGAAATTGATGAAGGCGATGTTGATTCCTACATTCAGCATACATCTGAGTATCAGTAGGATCCTTCCAAATAGAACGAGAAAGAGCAACTTGGTCCTATAAGAAATGCACATGAGTAAGAAAATCATTGATACTTTGGCTAGGTTCCTACTTCAGATGAAAGAGCTCTAACAGAAGCTAGTACTCTCGAGCACCATCAACAGAGGAATAGTGAGAAGCAAGGGTATCCCAAGCGCCCTTTGTGATGCCCCAAAATCTTAAAACCCCCAAAAAAATGCAACTATTTGAAATGCAACCATTAACCACTCTCATAATGCAAACTTTACTCATTTCATTTTGAGAAAACCTTCTTATTCAAAAAACACCCCAAAAACCCAACTTTAGCTTATGGCTAAATGTTTGATGGGGGACCACTGAACGTTCAACCTTAACCCCTAGCACGAACATTTGACGAGGGACCTTAACGTTCGACAATAACCTCTAGTTACATAAAGCCAAAGCTTGCAACCTTTAAGAAAACGACACATATATTGGGACAAGACAATGTAGTTTATGCCATCCAATATATTCTGAACATGATGAAGAATCTTATTTTGTGCCATCTAGAGATGTCAAATGCAAAAACAGACCACTTAATGCTCGTGTGGGACTATGGTTGACATGGTACCCTTGCTAACGTGGCATTAGGGCTGGTGTGGCGCCTCTACTAATGTGGCACTAGGACTGACGTGGCCATAGTGATGGTGTGGCACTTTGTTCGGTTGACATGTGGCTACACTGCATAAGGAAAAGAGACTAGTGCGTGAAACACATGCTACATTGGTGGTGGCGCATTGGAGTGTGAAGCCCACGCACAGAGGGACTACTGCCACCTGGGAGTGATTGGAAGGTCCATTTGTAGAGGTTATCACATATCTTAAACAGCCGACGGTGGATATTTGGAATTGTATGGCAACTAAGCTGATCGAACGAAGGTGGTGGTGTATGGAATCTCTGATGAGGCTATAGTGTAGTCACAAGCTCGAAACAATGACGGGAAAAGAGAGAACCAAAAAAAGAAGAACGATGGTCTTTGCCGGAAAAGAATCAGAGAGGATGCCAAGAAAATAGTTTGAGAACAGTGATTCAGAACTTGTGATCTGATACCATATTGAAAATAAGGTTTTATATTGAATTACACAAAATACTGTATAGAAGGAACCTATCACTACAAAAAAATAGAGGTTTAGTGATGGTATTTTGGTCATGGTTTAGGGCTAAAAACCGTCACTACTTTTGTAGTGACGGTTTTGTAGTGATGGTTCCAAAGGGAAGCTAAACAAGGGTAGGAAAATGGGAAAATGTGTCAGTTTAGGCAAAATCGTCACTAATTAGTGATGGTTTTTAAAAAAACCATCACTAATTTATTAAATTTCGATATATATATATATATAATTTTTTCCACTTATTTATTGATTTTCTTTTTCTTTTTCATTTTCATTTTTATTTTTATTTTTATTTTCATTTTCATTTTAATGTCGATCAGATCCAGATCTCCTTCTTCTCCTCATTCTTCTTCTTCTTCTTCTTTTCTCCTTCTCCTCCCTCTCTTTTCTCGATCTCTCTCTGTTGACGCCAGCATCGATCCCTCTGGTGGGCTTCTTCTTCGTGTGATTTTGGCTCTTGCGGCTTGCAATCCAAAAATGGCATGCACAAAATCAACCACGGATTCCAAGGAGGTAGCACAAAATTTCACTTCTAGAATGAACTTAGATTCACAAACATCCAGTATCCTCTTGATTGCTTTGGCTTGGGAAAAATGTTGAGGAAGCACCAGATGAACAGCCGTCTATAGAAAAATGCAAGAAAAAAAGGTGGTCAGTAGATCCAGTTAAAAAGAAAGAAAAAAAAAAAAAAAAAATTAAGAAACTTGAAATGGGATGATAGTGTGTTAAACTTTTAAACCCCAAAAAAGATTCAAATTAGAAAGGAGGGTTGAATCTGTGTTCAAAATTCAAAATTTGAAATTGGTGTCGGTTCTTAAATCGACACAATCCAAACCGTCACTAAAACCGGTTTTTTTTTTTTTTTTTTTTTTTTTGTAGTGTATATATACAAGCCAATATATATAAATAACCAATGTGAGACATACACAACATATAATCTAATAGTGTATCTAATAGTGTGAAACAAGCAAAGTTTTGAGAACTTTTGTGTGGGCCATTTTGAAAATTCAATAAAATTTGTATGGGCCATTAGCTCTTGTCAGCTCCTAGGGATAGAAATTTATTTCAACTACTGCAAGGGCCACGACCCCTTCTGGCCTCTAAGTTCATTCCACCACTGGACTTTGATCTTTTTTTGTCTGCCCAGAAAATTTTTATTTAAAAAAAAAAAAAAAAAAAAAAAGGAAAAAAAATAAAGTGTGCTCAATACTTGGGGTCCGGATCACTTAGATGCATTCATGTTGCTTAGTAGAGAGAGAGAGAGGGAATGCTATATATATATATATATATATATATATATATAATGAAGCACAAATTGAAATAGAAGTGTCGTTTCTTTTTGTCAGTTTCATCGTTAGGTAGGTTGGTGTACTTTGAAGAAAGAAAATGATAGTTGTATCATTTTTTTTCTTTAAAAAACAAACACATGGGATGG
This sequence comes from Corylus avellana, assembly GCF_901000735.1. Lineage (NCBI taxonomy): Eukaryota > Viridiplantae > Streptophyta > Magnoliopsida > Fagales > Betulaceae > Corylus > Corylus avellana. Next base: position 18,235,912 of record NC_081545.1, on the reverse strand, counting down.
TATATATGAAACATGAAACACAATGTCGGGTCACTTTCCTTTCCCAAAATTCTTTGACTGAATCCCCCAAGGGTATGTGTTGGATGTTTTGAGAAAGAAGCAAGCAATGAATTAATTGTCAGATTTAAGACAACCTTAATTATTATGGTTCAATGAAACTTCATTGTATGCGTATGTTTTAGGTTGTGTTGCGTAATGTTCATGAATATTAATTTCCTTAATGTTCTGGGTTTGGACCGTTTGGTATGAAAGGGAAAGGGACAAATCCCCCCATTATCATTTATCATTATCATATGCGGCTTCCTTTCTTTGGTGGTTGAATCTTTATGGTGACGTGGGTGAGCAGACAGATAGACATATTGTTGTGCCAATTCTTCAGTTGTGGTGAAACAAAGGCTGCCATTAATTTATTCTGTTCGCACAATTTGGTTTGCTTGATTATGATTTTCAATTAATCTTGGTCTCTTGGGTGTGTTCAAATTTTTCATTATTTTAATTTTCTCCTTTTATTTTGTTATAAAAATATTTTATGTTTAAATTGTTTCTCAATATATATATATATATATAAACGAAAATTTAAACCAATGGGAGCCACTAGTTTTGTTTTCAAAATTAGTTTCGATACTTAAGAGCATTTCCAACAATGATAGTCATTCGACTCATTCAAAACACAATGTCCCCAAGTTGTAGCTCAATCGGTTGTAAACCTCGCCTCATGAAGCGGATGTCTCTAGTTCGAATCCCCTCTCCCCTTTCCCTTGCGTGGACATGTAAAAAAAAAAAAAAAAAACTACTCAAAACACAACTTTTTGCATTTTAGCTATTAGTTTTTTATTACAATATCCAATAGAAACATCTATTCAACTCTCTATTTTTTTTAAATATTGTTTTTTATTTTTACTTAGTGAGAGAGAGAGAGAGAGAGAGAGAGAGCGATGAGAAGAAAAAAAAAAGAAAAAAAAAAGCTTACAATGTGCTAAAGTGAACTTTTAAATACTACAGCAAATGTGAGGGAAAGTTTTATTTTAAAGTGTTTGCGGGAGGAGAAAAACATCCCATAGTAATTATATTTAACTATAAATGGTCATTAATTTAGACTTCTCCACAAAAGATCAAGTTCTCTTTGTTTTGTCCGAAGAGAAAGGTTATTTTTTTGCATTCTATAAGTATATTTAGCTGACCTAACTTGTTCAATTCAGCATCGTTAAAAAATATGACATATTTTTTATTAAAAAAAAAAAACAAACATGTAAAAGACGACCTACAGGTAACTGTCCATTTAATTCCCCTTGGAACTCTAGCTGGGATACTTCCTGCATGCATCTCTCCCCTGGAAACTTACTGGATTTCATCCCAAATCAATTTAATTAGCTGGCGGTGCATCGCACATGGCCACATGGGGATGGAGGGGGCGCTGCGTTTGGGAAGAAAAAGAAGAGGTAGAGAAAATTCTATATAGAATTTCTATACATTGAATGATATTATATAGATTTTGATGATCCTAGAGGGAGAGGTAAGGCCGTAAGGGAGTTGGTTTTATTTTTCAATAAAGACATTTTCTCATTATTTTTAACATCATTTTATCTACGTCGCAATCAAATTAAGCGATGCATGTCAGGTGTTTTAACCAATTTTATGTCTCAAAGGGGTAGCTCAATTATCTCTGGTCTACATCTCATGAAGTAGAGATCACTAGTTCGAAGCCTCCCTTTTAGTTATATACTCTGAATAAAGTATAATAATAATTCAAAAATGTATTTATTCATATTTATCACTTTTTATAAAAGATCTGCTATTTAAAACGGCTTAGAAATCATTTTTTGCAAAAGACCAAATATCAATTTTTAATTATTTTTGACTCGTTCAAGAATACTTGAAATGTTCGCTGAAATCCTATCCCCAAACGTTCAATTATGGACCACCGAATGTTTGATGGAAACCCTAGAATTAGGGGCAGAACTACCCATGGGCTTAGGGGTCTCAGCCCCCTGAACGCAAGGGGTGGTCCCCAAAAGAAAAAATATAATAATTAAAATACATTTAAAAATTAATTTTTGCCCTCCCAAATATTTTTTTAAAAAAATTTTGCACCCCAAACTAAATATTCTAGTTCCACCCCTGCCTCAAATCATTAGTACAATAGTACATCGAACGTTCGAACATAGTAGTCGAGTGTTTGATAAACTTGAAAAGCAAATTTAACTTATTAGCCACCTCATTCAGCCTTATCCCCACCCACTCCTGTATAAATCCTCTCTCACAACCCTTCATATCACAGTTAGGCCGGGCCCCATGCACTTCAATTTTAGAGAGAGAAAAAGGTGTTCTTGGTGTTGATCCATCTTCATTGAAGTAAACCTTGAGCCACACTCGTTTTGCACGTTGTTTATACTTCGTAAATATGATTTACCATGATTTTTACGAACCTTGAATATCACAAAATGCAATATAATTTATTTTTCTTGAAAAACCATGATTTTTCCAACAGGTGATAAACTTACTATTGTTTTTCAAGAATTACCACGTTGATACGGTTTAACATATTTTATTAAGTTGTTAGAGGCTTTGGTTAAGACTGATATGTGTTGGGTAGGATTTTTTGACTTTTGCATGCATTCCACTGTCTATCGAATGTTTTATGGCACTAGGTCGAATATTTGACTATCATATACCAAATGTTTGTTATCAAACCTAAACGTTCGACAGTACCCAGAAATGGAGAATTAGGATTTCTAATGGTGGTTTAGCGTTGCATGCATGAAATAGGATTCTCGAAGTACTGTGTATAATGTTAGACTATGTTTCGCAGTAACGGGAGTTCAAGATGTCAAAATTTGAGGATAAACAAACAAGGTAAGTAAATACTTACAACTGCTTTAAATAAAAATATGCGATGCGTCAGCTAATTAAGCATGCATTTTCAATAATATGTTTTGAACTTATTACTTTTATAAGTTGAATAAATGTTAACTAAATGAACAATAATTACATTGTATGACATGGTGCACCGATACGTGTGATATAATGGCCATAAGCTTAACCCTATGGTCAAAATATGTTTATTGTTTATGTTTGGCTTTGGACCTAATGGTTGTTTGTGATAGGCAAAGTCCTATTTCTATGGTGGTTACTATAGGTGGACGTCATTAGCAATGTGAGCCACCCAAGGTCGGATTCGGTTGGATTGCTAGTAAGCGGACAATATGCGTATGATTATCTGGAGAACTAGTATTGTATTATAGGACCCTTGAGACAGCAGCCACCCAATCAAGAAGGGGTTAAGGGCTTAGATAGGCCATATAAATGATAGCTATAATTTACTATATATATATATATATATATATATATATATATATATAGCATGATTTCCCTACATTAAATATTAGTGGTTGTTACCGAAATTATGCTACAGTATTTCTTTAAATTAAACTACATTTTCATGGCATAGTAACAAAGATAATACACTTTATATTTATGTAAACTCACATCTACTTTTCCAAGTTGTAAACTATTACTTATAGGCTTATTGCATACTTCGCTGTAATATTTGCTTACTATGTCATGAACTCACGCAGTTATTTGCAAATTAGTAGGTCGCCCGCATATAGAGTGAGAAGGTTCGATAGGATAAAGACACCAAGCGAATGTCTCACAGTATCAGGTTTGGCTAGTATTTAGAATATTGCTAGAGGCATTGGGTCTATAATTGATGATACTATTGGATAATTTATGATAATAGAATCTCAGACCATGTATTTTCACTTTCCCCTGGTTAGTTACCAATTAATTGAACTAGAGGTATTGCAAGTAACCCTTCAAAGATGAATTTAATTAATCCGTTCAGTTTTGGAAGCGTTACAAACGATTACTCTGATAGACCAAATTCAAGACGTGTGAATTTGTGTAACATATTGCATAAACAAATTTTTGCATGGCTGGATGGATGATGGGTTACTTGTAGACAAGAAGATAATCATTGGAGTGGCGCTGACACAGGAGTTGGCGAGGGAGCCTCTAACGTTTAGGTCAGTAGCGTCACATAAACATTAGATTCATATAAAAGCTCTCATATGTTTATTGAGATGAGTTTGTGATGTTAAAAGAAAAAGAAATTTTGTTAGTGTTTATATTATTCTACTGCGAGATTTCTGATATTATATCAAGTAGTACCATCACGGGGAAAATCCAGATATTTTTTGCTTTAAGCTTGTTTTCCAAGTCGGGCCATTACATTAATTGCCAAGTTGTGGGATTATAATTGTGCAATAGGTGTGTGCAGGAGACTCCTAGGCGTTTTTTGCCTTTCTAGTGAGTATCTTTATGCATGTTATTGGGCCCGATGCTTATTTATTTTATCATCAGTTGGTTAGGAGTGGGAAATTTTGTTTTTGCTTACCGTCAAGGTCATTCTATGAGATTCATAAATTTCTTCAAGTGATGTTTATGGTTTGCTTCCCCTTTCCAGGTTATTCCGCCACCCCCTTTCTTGGTTGCCCCCACTCTCATATGGTTTTGGTTATTTCATTGATGTCAAGCTCGTGGCTTGATCTTTGGGGTGGCTTAAATGAAGCGATGTGGTGCATACTTTTTTTTTTTTTTTTTTGACATGTCCACACAAGGGAAGGGGGAGGGGGGATTCAAATTAGTGACCTCCGCTTCATGAAGCGTGGTTCACAGCCGATTGAGTTACCCCTTGAAGACGATGTGGTGCATACTTGATAAATAGGGGATGGACATTCCGTTTCCCTGCCATAGATTACCAAAAAAAGTCTGAAGTAAAAAAGACGTAAATCTTTTCAATTTGAAAGTTTTTTGTTGTGCTTCATATTTTCATATTGAGTCTGATATTGAGTAAGATTTTTGTGTATTGAGACTTTGGGTTGTGAGTGTTTTTCTCTTTATTATTTTTATACTCCATCTTTTGATAGTGAATTTTTTTCGGGTTGTCTTCGCCAGTGAATGTAAGCTTGTTAAACTGAACCACTTAAATCTTGCTGTCCTATGTGATTGATTTTTGCTTTCTTCTTATTTTTTCGCATCTTACGGGTCTTGAAAAATATGATAAATTTCCTAACAGGGTCATAGTAAATGCGATCCACCAGTACCATGGGAAAAAGAAATCTACTTTTACTTTTGGTAAGGTATCCTCTTAAGTGTTTTCTGCTTTTAGTGATAGAAATACATTTTTCTCAAACTCATTAAAACATAAAACACTTTTCTAAACATATATAAAATACTTTTTAAAAACTTTTTCTTGTAGGGATATTTTGACATAAACAATTTCTTAACTTTTGTAGGTATAAGGCTAACTTATTAATTAAAAAAATTAAAAACTAAGGAAAAAGAAAGAAAGAAAGGAAGTAGTCGAGTGTCCACCATCAGTACTGAAGGAGGGATGGCCAAGCGGCTACCTTTGTCTTGGCCAGATCAAGGTGGTTACGAAGTTACAACAAGAAGTCTAGGGTGGCCGCACAACCACCTTGACTAGGACATGGGTGCACCGCAACTACTATTATCTCTCTCTTCTACTAGAGATGCTCATACAATTATTCTCTTTTATAATATTATTATTTTTTATAGATAAGAAGGCAAGTTTATATATGCATGTATTTTCTACAAAATAAGCAAGTATACACTATAGAAAACATTTCTCACCCAATAATTAATAAAATGGTTAAATACTTCAGACCCCCCTAGGGTTTCACAACTTTATTTTTTTTTTTTCTTTGGGGTTTCATTTTTATCACAAGAGGTCCCTGTGATTTTGATAATAGACCAAGTTAGTTCTCTGTCAGTTGACCGTTAGTTGACTTAACGGAATTACACATGGACCAATCAAATGTTGACACGTGGCACCTACTTATTTTTATTTTTTTTAATTAAAAAAAAGTATTTTCTAAAAAAAAAAAAGAAAAAAGAGAAAAAAGACTGGGGTTGCCGAGCCACCCCCTTGGCCATTTGGGGGTGGCCTTTGGCCATGGGGGTGGCTGAAACCACCCCCAGTACCCACTGGGGGTGGCTCGGCCACCCCCATGGGCCTAGGGGGTGGTTTCGGCCACCCCCTTAGGCTCCAAGGGGGTGGCCGAGCCACCCCTTGAGGCAATATGTAGAGCAGCCAGATTATCACAAAAGAATTCCATAGGAGTAGGAGCCGAAAAACCAATTTCTTGAAGAAAATGTTGTAACCATGTCAGCTCATTAGCAGTATGAGCCATTGCTCTATACTCAGCTTCTGCACTGTCTCTTTCTTACTCTTCCACGTGACCAAATTACCACCTAAGAGTGTACAATACCCTGTAGTAGATCTTCTATCTGAAGGAGAACCTGCCCAATTTGCATCAATAAAACCTTCCACCCTGAGGTGCCCATTTCGCCTATACAATATACCGAGATCAGGAGCTCTCTTGTTTTTGGCAGGAATAGTTCCAGCCTTTGTTGCCCCACAGTAGAGTGAGTCTACTTCGCGAACTGGCAGGACGCGGAGATCGATTGATCAATATGAATCTCGAGAGTGGATGGTTGACCGTCGCCCCCTTGTCCTGGAGGCTCTCATGCTGGGGAGGGGCTTGCTATCGTAACCTTTTCTCCCGGTGTATGTGAAAAAAAAGAGTGACGAACCCATTTTTGTTCGGTCATAGGTTGGTCCAAAGAACGAGAGTCGGCTTCCTTAAGTCCGTTGTTCCTCAGTATTGAAGAGATGCGACAAAGTGTTCGGATCATTGTGCAATGTCCTAATCAAATGCCTAGTGGCATGATCAAAGCCGATGATCGTAAGCTATGTCCTCCATCACGATGTCGAATGAAACTACCCATGGAATCGTGCGCCGTGTGAAACGTAGATCATCGCCGTTCTTAACCGAGACTCATGTTAAGCTTCGTCTCGGAACCTTGTGGGGTTAGGAGTAAAGCATCCCGAGCTCACACAAGTAACTGAAGGACCCCCGTAGGGCCTTTTCTGAAGTGTGGCCCACACACACGGCCAAGGGGAAATGAAAGGGAGGGGGGGATAAGGGGAGCCTTAGCCCTTAGAATAGAGTTCTAAACCGGGGCGGCGCTGCTGGATGCTTCTGATCAATAGAACAGGAAGAGGAGCCTGACCCCGCCAACCAAGTAAAAATCAAAAAGAAAGACCCCGGAATAAGCAGAGTAACTAGGCGAGTTATAACTAAAATTCTTATCCAAAAAAAAAATAATATAATACCCACGGGCAAATCCCTATTCAGGCTTTTCCATGAGCTCAAGGGTTTGAGGCCATAGGATTAAATAACTAATTCCTTCTTTATATGATATTTCTTTTCGGGTGTCAATTCTCTTCCTTGTTCTGTTCGTGTAGAAAGGAGAGTCCCTTTTACACGCAGACTTGTTGAAGTAGTTCAACACATTGTTGTACGTAGACCAGATTGTGGTACCATCAGAGGGATTTTTGTGAGTCCTCGAAATGTGATGATGCCGGAAAGAATTTTTATCCAAACATTAATTGGTCGTGTATTAGCAGATGATATATATATGGGACCACGATGCATTGCCGTTAGAAATCAAGATATTGGGATTGGACTTGTCAATCGATTCATAACCTTTCAAACACAAACAATATCTATTCAAACCCCCTTTACTTGTAGGAGTACAGCTTGGATCTGCCAATTATGTTATGGCAGAAGTCCTACTCATGGTGACCTGGTCGAATTGGGAGAAGCTGTAGGTATTATTGCGGGTCAATCTATTGGAGAACCGGGCACTCAACTAACATTAAGAACTTTTCATACCGGCGGAGTATTCACGGGGGCTACTGCAGAACATGTACGAGCCCCTTCCCTGCATTCAAGTCAACAGTTGACCCAGCATCCTTGTCATCACTTAAAGAGCCAAAGCCCGTGGACGAGGTGTAAGCCATTAATTGATCTATAACCAGTAGACCGGAAGGTAGGAGCACTACCTTTTTATGGTAAAGGATATGAAATTGGCACAGGAACTCCTTCTTAAGTTGCTGGTTGGGATGCTTCCTGTAGAAAAGCACGCAGCGAGAAAGCCTGGGCAAGCAAGAGATGAAATCTATACGAGGTAGCATAGATCAGTAGGGCAAGAGGCTAGAGTCATCCAAAAGCCATTAAAGGTAAGCACAGGCGTAGTCTTTAAGCCGATCTATTTTCTTTGGTTTACCCATAAACACCTGGAGCACCGGTAGCTAAGGCATAGGCAAGAGCGAAGACAAAAACAAAGGCATAAGACTACGTACGAGCTCTTTTGGGTTTCCCTTCCTGGCTCTGTTTTGGGCTCCGGGGGAGGCTTTAAGTCTCCCTATCTTTCTGTCTCCGTGTTGACCTTAGGCCTCCGGGGGTTAGCTCCTAGCTCTTTTCTCTCTTTGTAGCTCCTGTGCGGTTATCTGTCGCGCGCATGTGTATGATAATTAATTATAAAATGCTTCGTTCCGCTCCGCTTAGAAAGCTACTCTCCACTTTGCTAGCTTATACTAGCTCCTAACGGGGGTTTATCCCCCTTCAGTCCCTATAGCTTGCAGCTTCCGGTACTTACGGGGCCCTGCTCAAGGAGATCGCAGGGATCGCAGGATTACGCCAGTGGATCCTGCGGTCTGCTAAATTAAATTCAATGGGATCCAGAGAGACCATGTCTTCATCCATTGGAGCCCAAGTACCTGGATCAATCGAAAGCTTGATTCTATCTGAACTACTCATTTTCAAATGATGTCCACAGCGTTCGCAAATATTCATTTTTATTTTAAAAATTTCTTATAATTTAATCCATAACAATTTTCGCATTGAACCCACAAATGCCTCTATTTTGTAGTCACATCTAGATCATTAGAACTTTCTGTTTCTATTTCTGTTATAGTTAAATCACTACCATCCGGGCTTGGTTTTATACTTGAACTCTAGTTTTCACTACTATTTTTGCTTTCATAAAAAATGTAACTATAAATGTAACTGTCACTATAATTGTTAATACCACTTAAAATGTAACTATCAATACAAATTTGAGAACGAAGGAATAGTCACCCAAAACCTAGAGAAAGGAAAAGCAGACTATCTAGCGGAGGGTATATACTCAAGCTAAAGAAGAGAAGGTAGACTAGACTAGATCAATAGCCTTGTCCTAGACATAATCTCTAGCCAGATCTCCCTTATCTCAGATTTGAGGACTTCACATAATCTCTAGCCGTCTCTACGACTATATCTCTAGCCGGAGCAACCACTGGACTTCAGACAGCAAGCACCATCCACTTGCTGGAACGAGGCCTTTCTCAACTCTTGGTCTATTCTATTGACGCTCTTCCGGTCAAGACATTTGTAACTTGACTCCATAGGGCTCATGCAAAAAAGCGACTGGGGTAGTTTGGCCTTTAAAGCTGACCGAAACACGTTATACCTAACGAACTAGTGTAGCTGTGGGACACCGGATCTCAATTACAGCCGCTCTTCAGAAGCAAGAGTCACAGTACTTTCGAGCCACTCGAGAGCTTGTAGTTGCGGATCCTCCAAATCTCTAAGATGGAGTTGATCCCACGCTCTGCGTAGCAACTTTCCTCGTATATTAAGGCATTGGGTAGACAGCGGAGGCACAGGTTGGGACAGAGACTCTAACATCTAAGGCAGAGGCAGATGCAGTGAAAGCAGGAAAGGCATTTCGGCCCAGGGGGTGGCTCGACCACCCCCATCCAGCCAGATGGGGGTGGCCTGGCCACCCCCATGGCCAAAGGGGGTGGCTCGGCCACCCCCAATATTTTTTTTTTTAAAAAAAAAATTAAGTAGGTGCCACGTGTCAACATTTGATTGGTCCAAGTGAAATTCCGTTAAGTCAACTAACGGTTAACTGACGGAGGACTAACTTGGTCTATTATCAAAACCACAAAGACCTCCTGTGATAAAAATGAAACTCCAAGGAGAAAAAAATAAAGTTCTGAAACCCCATAGACTAATTTAGTATTTAACCTTTAATAAAATACACTTCTCACTTCTATATTACATCAAACTATCTTTTCAAAAGAAAAAACAAAAAACAAATATCATCCACCAAACATTGCCTTTATTTTTTTTTTATGACCCAACAAAGGTATCGTAGGCTAAAAGGCATAAATATATAAGAACGGGTACGTACGTAGGTGTAAAGCTGTAATATAGGGCGCTATAAATGAATCCAATTGTTCGTAATCATATATAAACTCTAGTAATTTATTTTTATTATTTTTTTATGGCATTGTTTTTAACTTTATAGTGAGAACATATTTAGTATCTAAGAAGATAAAATGAATCATTTTCTTATGTAATATAGTTTAAATCCTTGCAACTCAGTGTTGATATAGATGAGTCTAAAACATACTTGTATATATAGACTAGAAACTGGATTGAAAGATTGTAGATAAGGCTATAAACAATATAAATTGTCAATTATATGATATTGCACTGATATAAGGTTGGTGAAGTTAATTTTTATAAGTTTATGCATAAAAAAAATTATCTAATTAAATTGAATGATAAAATGTTAACAATAATTAAGTGAATAATGATTAGTATCGATTTTTGAAAAAGTACAAATAATGATGATATTTACTATATATAAGAAATGACTATGTTAATTAAATAGCTTGTAAAAAGTTTAATCAAGACTTTGTTTGTTTCGATAATAAAATAATATCTCAGAAAAAAAAAAAAAAAAGATTTTCTAAAAAATATTTTTTAGTGTTTGGCTCATATGGAAAATGAGCAACGTTAGAAAGCGGCTCTGTCGGCTTGAGATCGAATGACAAACTCAAACTTGAAAAATGATTTACAAAATTTAAAAGTAGAAACCACTTTCCGAAACTAAAGATGGTTTTTTGGTCAAACCGAAAATAGTTCCGGTTTGACTATATTTTTGGTCGCATCGGAAAATACAAAAATATTTTTCAGAGAATAATTTTATGCCAAAACAAACAAAGTCTAAGTTTGTTCATAAAATATATGAACCAAATTTAAACATTAAATTTATTTCGGTAATAAGCTCAAACTCGAAACAAAATTAAACCAACTAAATTTAAACATTCAATACTTAAGTCTGAATCAATGCGATTATAGCATCACTGTTATAATATAAGAAGAGAAATGATTTGTGTAAATATTTTGCTCATATTTTTCCTATATCATCTTACAAATCAGCTATTAGATTTGTGAATTTACATAGATTCCACAAAATTAATAATTGATCTATTAAATTTATAAGAAAATATGACAAAAATATTGACAAAATATTAACACAAATAATTTTTCATATAAGAATACTGCTTTTGAGCCTATCATGCATGTTGTATTAAGAATTTTGGCTTATTTATTTATTTATTTAATAGATAAAGAGTACTCTCTCACCTATAATCTCGCAAGTTTTCAAAAATATTTTATCTAAGATAGATAGAGATCCACCCTCAGACTTCTTATTAAAATAATAATAATCAGAATAAATTACAATATCACTGATCAATCTATTACAATATATTTTTGTTAATTAAGAGCAATAATAAAGAAACTAAGGACCATATATCTTAGCTTTTAGCTGGGAGGTAATTATACAAAAGATAGTAAAAATATGAAAGAGCAAGCTTGGCTTTGCTTGTTAAACAACAATGCTTTTTTAAAGTATTGTTGACATTAAAAAAAAATTAAAAAAAGAAGAAGACGTGCATGGAAAAGTAAGAAGATGATTTGAAAAAGTGAAAAATTTTATTTTACGGTAATTGTTTATTGAAATAGTAATAAAAAGTAAGAATATTTTAATATATATATATTTTTTTGGAAAATAATGAAACGGATAGCGCGTGATGTCCGCAAACATTACCTTAATCAGAATGAAGTACCCAAGAGGCCACCGGCCGTACTTTATGTTTTCCGGTCAGTGCACGTCCGGCGATTAAAGGTTACTGCATGAAAATGACAAGGCACTGCAATTTCTTACATCATTCAATGCAGTTCAGAAGAACTTAAACCCCATGAGATTAGATGCAGACACCTCCATGTTACACAGGAAGGAGAGGGACCTATGAGTTGTAAAGAAGAACCATATTTCTATACACATTTATTAGTCATAGTACAATATGACAGGAAACCTTCGGAGCTTGCTCAACGACAGTTTTCTTCGGTTTTGTTTTTTTGTTTTTGTTTTTTCTGAGCTTTTTTACTGGTGATATATATATATATATATATATATATATATATGAGAAAAATTACACTTTAGCACCCCTAAAGTTTGAAACAATTTTTAATTCGATTACCAATGTTTCAATTTTTGTAATGCACATTCTTAAACTTGCAAATTTTTTTCAATTTGACCAATGTCATCCCAAGATTCTCATATTGCCCCTAATTTTTTTTTTTAAAAAAAAAAAAATTGGAGGGTGCAAAAATGGCCAAATGGCCAAATGGGGGGCTACGGCCACCCCGAATATATATATATTTTAATTATTTTTTATAAAAAATAAAAAAAAAAATAAATTATGAGAAATATGAGAATTTTGAAATGACATTGGTTGAATTTAAAGAAATTTGCAAGTTTGGGAGGGTGCATTGCAAAAATTAAAACATTGAAAATTGAATTGAAAATCGTTCCAAATTTTGGAGGGGTAAAGTGTACTTTTTCCATATATATATATATATATAATTGTCACACATTTCTCAAAAAAAAAAAAAAAAAAAATTGTCACACAAAAGCAAATTTGACCTAATTTCTTAAATTATTTTGTCTAAGAAGTTTCAATGCACGCATTAATTTTCCCCTGCTACCACTAAAGAAAAAGTTGTGCATGGTCCTCAAATGAAGCAGATTGCGCCAATTTAGGGTATCAGCAATTTATTGCTCACCCACCACAAATGAAACTCAAGTTCGTAGCAAGCAACAGTTGCTAATTGATTGCAGGAATTATTAATCTAACTGTTCATTTTTCCAATCAGAACATTGTATATGGTCGAGAGATGAATGTACGTAAATCTAGAAAAAGATGCAAAAGATACATATGCTGATCATAAGTCAGCATAATAATAATAATAATAAATCTCACACACAATGGCGAGATGACAAAAATACCATATAATTCACAAAAACAAAAAAAATATATATATGGTTTTGTGGTCGAAAATAAAATATATGGTTCACAACCAAAAAAAAAATAAAAATTTCTCAAACTAGGGTTTCCTGACCACTCCTTCATTCCCTGCAAGCATCATGTACTTGTCCCTCCTTGTAAGAGTGGTGCACTGAAACCCTAAAGCATCAGCCAAATGTTTTTGGATATAATTTGCCACGTCAAAGCTTGATCTCCCCCCTGCACAAGTGAGCTCCCTGGGCAGCTTTGGAAGGATTTGGACATAATAGGTAGGATTAGGGTTCATCAAAAAGAACAAGGGATCAAGGCATTTGAGTCCACTTGCTGTAGTGCCATAAAACATGCTCACATGACTGTTCATGGCGACAGGAACAATGTCATCAGCTAACTCAGCAAACAAAGAGCTAAACCTTAACAAATATGGCTCTCTACATGTTGTTCCTTCAGGGCACACCACCAAATCACCTTCATTAAGCTTCCTTTGCATGGTTTCTGCGTCTTGTTTTCTGTCTCTTGTCAATCTCACTGTTTTTATTGGGGAAATGAATTCAGACATCTTGCTTAGGCTGTATGTGACTGCAGTCAAATGCTTTCCCAAAGCCATGCTGAGGAAAACTGGGTCCAGCAGGGTTCTGTGGGTGCAAACATAGAGAACTCCTTTTTGGTGATGATTTGATTTTGGAGGGATTTTGTGTCCTTTGACTTCAAGATGTACACCACTCCAAAACCCCAACATCATGCCAAACTTGTGAGGGAGATAGTTTCCAACAATGATTCTGAAAATTGCTAAGACGATTCCAAGTGGGAGGTACATGAACATACATAGAGTTGCTAATGGGGTGGGGAAAAAAGCTAGCCTTCCATCATGGAAGATGAGAGGCTTTGGGTACTTCTCCCTTGGCATCATTGTTGAGCTTGTGATGTCTTCCTTGTGCACCACATAAGCCTCCTGCATGTTAAAACACCATACAAAATATATGAAGAGTTTGATATACCCAACAAGAATTTAGAAAAATATATAAAGAGTTTGATATACCCAACAAGAATTTAAATGAAATGTACTATATATATGCGCCCATTAATCCTTGCCTTAATTAAAGCAAAGACTATTTTTAAGTACAAAAGAAAGGCCATTGGCCGTAAAAAGAGTAATGTTTTGTCAATGATGTGCCACTAAAATTTTATCCTTAATCAGTATTTGTAAGAATACGTCATCTTAATCGTATAAGAGTTTACTAATTAATATCATTACTCATGCAAATATAATGGGTCAAACATATGAGATGGATTTGATAAATTAATTAGTTTATTAGTTAAATAAAAGAAATAGATGAAGCCCATCAAACCCAAGTACATCAAATAGCTAATTAACTAGTTAGGTAAATGCCTTAAAGGGTCACCTGAGGAAGAAACAAAATACAATGGTCAAATGACCTAAGACTCCCCCCAACCGACGCCCCTCCCCCCATCCCTACCCCCAAAAAAAAAAAACAAAAAGGAAAGGACAAAAGATTTCTAGCTTAAGAAAAAAAAAAAGAAAGAAAGAAAAAAGTAGGGTTTAGAATACCTTGCAAAGGGAGATGAAGAGATGGTCATGGAGGCTTAAAGTTCCAAGCCCAATATCAGGATTTGCATCTCCAAAATACTCTTTAAGGGCTCGGTGCTTTACAAGCAAACCAGACTCACCCACCAAACCTGTGTAGAATCTCCCAACTGTCTGCAACTCAGACCCAACAACATCAGCAACACCCAAATACTCTTTCAAAAACCCTTCCACCATAACTCTGGGAACACTTGTGAAGACAACCTTTGACCCTGTCGAAGCCAAAACCTTGTAAGCCTCGAAGTTGAGATTCTCAAGATAAAACTTTGGCAAAACAGTCCTGGAAACGCTCTCCATGTACTTCAACCTCAGACCGCAGAAGGATATGAATATCATGATTCTCAATTTAAGCTCATAATCCACCACCCACAGAATCGGCCATGAGAGGAGGAGGAGAAAAGCTCTCACAATGCTGCCTCCTTCGAAGGCAACCAACATGAAATAGGGGAAGAAGGATTGTGACCTGAGGAGGGTTCCCTGGATGTCACAGACCAATGTGTGAGAACCCCTCTTGTCTAACCCGCATTTTGACAAGCTGGGAAACAAAGAAAGGTGCTGTGACGATTTTCTCACTTTCCTTGCAGCTCTGTAGCATGAGTTGGCTAGAAGCTGGTACAACACCCAGTTGGCAAGCTTCAGAAACACCATTGGAAAAGCCATGCTTTGCTTTTCTATCTTCTCTGTGAAGGAAGGAGGAAGGAAGAAGGAAAGAAGAAGAAGCGTGTGGAAGGGTCTGGAGGAATAATGAAGGAGAGGGTATTTATAGTGAGGGAAAGTTGACCAGAGCATTCGGTTAGCAACACCGCCGGCATTAATTGCACCCTCTTCCTCTTAGCGTGTTTTGGTTTTTTTCAAATGAAAATTAAATAAAAATCAACACGTTCTTTACGCAAATGCCCGCAACATGTTGCCGGTTCCTTGGACGCTAGTAAAGTTGGTTGAATTGTTGGTCACCGTATTTGCGAGTGGTGTTGAGGTCTCAAAATTTGCCTCTTTTTACCTCGAATTAAGTAGGATTTCAATTTAGAATTAATGGATAATATTTATTTTATGGGCGGAATTTAAATTTTGTGTATTTAATTGTATATATAAAGTTAGTATTAGATGTATTAGTTTTGAATTTATACAATCAAAATGAGGGTACTTTGTATTTAGCTTAGGTGTTCTAAAAAATAGTACAATTTTGAAAATGAGATTTTTAAAAACGTAGTTAAACGTTGGGTAAAATCAGAGTTTTAGTCTTTAAAATTGTGCATTTTCAAAAAAGTACCCTATTGCCTGTGATTTGAAAATACTTTTTTTTTTTTTTTTTTTTTTACAAATTGCAATTTTTTAAAAACACAATTTCAAACAATCTATTTTTTGTGATTTGGTTTAAAATTATACTTTTTGTTTACAAAATCGCAATGCCAAACACACTCTAAATTTTTTTTTTCCATGTTCTTTTTGGGTCTCTCCAAAACTGATTTGACTTATAAAATTATCGTTGGATCCTTAATCTAATAATAATTTTAAAACCACATTAATTTTTTTTTTTTTAAATGAAAGTTAAGCATTTTTTTTTTTTTTTTTTTTTTAAAAAAAAATCTCCATAAACTAACAGCGGTTTTTGAAAGAGCCCCATGATGTTTAAAAGGTGTTAAAGTAGCCCATAAAATTACCTACAAGCAAGGGCCACATATTTTTTTTTTTTATATTCCTATAATATCCTTATTCTTTTAAAAACTAAAATACAAAATTAATAAAATAAAAAACTAAAAATATCTATAAAAAAATCTAGTTTAATATATTTATATTTTTTTTATTAAGAATTATACATGTCGCCATTTTTATTGGCATTGACGTGACATTTAATAGAATTCATCAAATGTTTTAACAAAATTTGACTCTAAGGAATAAATTATTTTTTTGGGATAATCCATGAATAGACTTTCATACTACATGAATCAATTTGTAATTTTGGCCAAACACATGGTTTGATTTTGCATTGATCTACATTTTTTATACTGTGCGAGCAATCTGTAATTTAGGTCCACTAGAATGACTAATTTTTTTATTTATTCTAATTTTTTTTTTTCTTTTGTTATCCCCTTGGGTGATTTTCTTATGTTTAAAAATAGTTTAGTTTATTTTTTATTTTAGTTTTAAAAAGAATAGGATTATTCTAGGAATATATAGTAAAAAATGTAGTGTTTTTGATATAATTTAATAGTTTGATGAGGTACTATTTTAATACATTTTTAACATTATCCGACTCTACCGCAAACGATCATTAATTTGAGGTGTTTTTTTTATATTTTTTCCATTAAAATGCTATTCATTTCATTTATGTAGCTTTTTGTTTTTGCCGGTTGTCATTTAGCATTGGAATGTGTGCACAATTCATACCATTGGAGACCTCCTGCTTTATCAATAACCGGGGGATCTTCAATGGATTTCAATTTTTCAAACTGACGGACCAATCCAGAGTTAGATCACCGGCACCATCCGATTGATTGACTTTTTTAATCACTTTTCAAGGTCAAACTTTAACTTTTAAAGTTCAAACTACTTTTTTTTTTTTTTTTTTTCCTTTGACTTCCCTTTTTTTATAATAAAAAAATTGACCAGTTGTTCCTCGTGTCTTCCCAATACTAGTAATTTATACTATTAAATGATCACAGCCGTTGATCTAAGAGTATTATATCACGGAGTGATCCGCGCGCTGGCATGCACGCAACAGTTTCCCATGTTGTCTGCCTAAAAGGTAGTTGAATTCCCAACAGTATCCACCAAAACAATTTAAAGACTTTTCATTTTCCGAGATGCCAGCTGGGACACTGGCATGCCACGTCAGGCCGAAGCCAAAACAGCCAGATTCGAGTTTTGCATGATTTTTTTGTCACAAAAAAAAATACATCAATCAATTTCAATACATGCAGTTGGCGTTAGTATTTTGGTGAAGTCTTAATCATTTGATTTGGGTGTTTGATTATCATGCATATATTGTGCATCACTTCATTTGGATGTTTGGTTTTTTTTTTTTTTTCACTCAGAAATTATATGATTCCAAAGAGTGATGAGAAAGTGGTGCATGTACTGGAAATGGATTTTGATGGCACATGAACTTTCAATGGAACATATTTCCTCGATCAAGTAACAATAAATGTGGAGGCCATGTACATTAATGAGACAAATTAAGAGAATAAAGAGAATTTGTGCAGGTGAGTCATGTAAACAAGAAGGAACCCTAGTCATGGTTTCTTTTGTGACATAGCTTATTCTATTTTATATAGTTAGAATATAAATTAAATGATTAAATTAATTATTTCTTATCAGTTTAAGTTTTTAGTACAAGTATTAAAGAAAGACAGTGTCTTAAATTTTAACCGTGTTTTCGTCATTTACTAACCTATCAGTTCAATTAAATATTTTATATTATTGGGTCTCACTTATTAAGGTAGAGTTTGAGTTTACATGTGAGAAGAAGTGTTAGAATATTAATTAAATAATTAAATCCATTCATTCCTATAAGTTCAAGCTTTTGAAATAAGTGATGATTTGAAATAATATATCTTAAAACATTACTTATTTTTTGAGATTATTTTGGCTAAGCAATATACAGAAAAAGACCCTAATTAACCACATGAACTTCCATATGTGAGTGTTAGAACACCAAACTTGTTTTGTATAGATTAAAGTGAAATATGTGAGTTTGGAAAAATTATATATATATAGTTGCAGGGCCGGACACCTAAGGCCCAGGGTCGAGTGAGGCCCTAAAATCGAAATAGTACTAGTAAGGATAGGAAAAATTAATCTTAAGTGATATTCCATTAAAGAAAGTGATTAAAGAAATCCAAAAAAGTGAGCTAAATCCACTAATCTTTAATTGGCAACACAATAGATGAAGAGTTTGATTGAGATTATGTTATAGAGCTACAAAGTTGTCCTAAACAAGAAGATGGTATGTTTGGTTAAAAAAATTAAAAAAAAAAAAACATGCAAAGTGTTTTTTTTTAAAGAAAAAAACTCTAAAAATGACAAAAACCCACTTTTGAAAAAATGTTAAAAATAAAGCTTTTTATAAAAAAATAAAAAATAAAATAAAATAAAATCTTTTTAGCTTTAGAAGGTCTATTTCTTAACACAATCTCAAATATGCTCGAAGAGATTTGTTGCTATTCCTCCTCTCACTACAAAAATTGCAATTTTTTTTTTTTGACTGGCCTTTTCTAATGTGTCAGTGCCATTGACACGTCAGAAAACTCTTCTGGCATGTCCTTTTCAATGCGTCTCAGTGGTTAAAATGATGGGTGTAAAAAAATCCAAGTTTTTGGCATGTGAATTTTCACACATCAAAAATTTTTTACGTCTGAAAATTCACACATCAAAAAGTTTTTCACACGTAAAATTTTTTTAACGTGTCACACTGTTTGACACGTCAATATATATATATATATATATATATATATATATATATATATATATATATATTTTAAATTTATATTTTTTCTGTATTATTCGGGTTTATACCCAGATTTACGTATTAACCTGATATCCAATACATGCAATATATATCAAATATCCAATATATCTAATGCATTCAATATCCAATACATTCAATTCAATCAAATATCTTAATTTAAATTATCCAATACAATTCAATTCAATACATCCAACAACATCCAATACGTCAAATACATCAAACATATATATATATATATCCAACCCAATACACATATAAAATTCCAATCAATTTGCATATACATATGAAATTCCACCACAAATCAAGTAAACAAAATTCCAACACATATACTCTGTTCCATCACAAAACTAAACAAAACAAATATATACATCGAAAATACGTTCCAACACAACAAGAAACAAATATACAATCAAATTATCTCTGTTCCAACTACTTTCAACAAAATAACAAAATATATATAGAAACAAATACATTAACAAATAGTAACAAAATATATATACAAACAGCAATGAGAAACACATGCTCAGTCCAAGTCAACATAGTCATCCCCCAATGCCTAGCCCACATTTCCTGCAAACGAGTTATGAACCAATAATAATGAATAAAAAAAATCCAAAACACAGATATACAGTGATGCAAATATACGTTAATTCTAAAATGAACCACGAGTTAGGCGTTAACCGAAGAATTACAAAAACAACACAGCTATAGCATTACCTCTGTCGGGTATGGATCTAGATGTCGACGCGAGCATGGCCTCAAGCTGATGGAAACGGGCCTCAAAGATGGCATCTTTCTCTGCTATCTAAGCTTTTTGTTCTTCAATCTATTTGGCCATCTCATCCACCGCCCGTCTTTGTTGTGTCCACTCCTCTTCAAGCTCTCTAATCCTATCCGTCATCTGTGAAAACGAGGAGTTTCCAGGATTCTGAGACCGTGCCTGGGACGATGTATAGTACGAATGTATGTTTTTTCGCACCGGTAGAACATTCGGACCCACCTGTCAGACCCTGTCAGTGTACTCAGGCTTATTTCCGTGCGCCTGAGAATACGCGTCATTCAATGTCCACCGTACCGTCCCTTCAATCATGCTCGACGTCAATGCTGAGTTAGTGGTATCAATTCCTTCATCCTCTCATGTACGTTAAATAACAAGTTAGTATCTCATATAAAGAAGGTTAGTCATAAATAATTTATTAAAATATATATCAGTGAGTACTTACACATCTTTCCCTGACCACTTCATTTGGATAGTCACCATCCTTCTTCGTGTGTGTCGAGATGTACGCTTGCGCTCTAGTCAGTATATATATATATATATATATATATATGCGGTAAATAAGACAAATACCTCTTTATGTGTCGTCCTAGCAAAGCTCATCGACTCGGTGCAGTAAAGTGTGTTGTTTTTTGTTCGCAATACCTTCATGTAGGCATACTCCTACATAAATACCACCCTTAAAATGTCAGTCCTAACACAAGTACAATTAATAAAACTACACTTGTGACCTATCTAATTCTTAGGGTCGCACCATTTATCCAACAACACATCCAAGTCGTCGGCGTTGTATTGCGAAACGGCATCTTGACCCATTCTCGCCTTCACTGTGTCAGGAGTATTACCCGGCTGAATTTTTAACGCGTCTTTCATAGAGTGTCTCTAACTCTTCAGCTTCACGCCCATATCTCTGAATGCGTCCCTTTTAATCACCTCGAGATTGTACTTAGGCGGGATGTAGAAGTCCGCTGCACAAGTTGAAAAAGTAAGGCGTATAATTCACACATTACAAGCGTTTGACATAATGAAATACAAATGTGAAAATCTAACAGATAGTTTAATCATACCATCAAGGCCTCCCATATATCCTCCTTCGTATGGGGCGGTACCTCCTTCCAGTCGTCCCATAATCTAATATAATTCCCGCTCCTTATAATGTTGTCGGTCATCCTTCGAAATTTCATCCTACTGAATCCTATAGGTTGCCACGCTCTATTGTACTCGCAGACGACCTTTTGAACGGTGGGAACATCCCACGTCTTGTTGGATAGTTTAATGGTCACCACTTGAATATGGGTGCGCCCGTCTCGCCCGATGCCTAACACATTAATAATTACTGATGTTAATTATTTAGAATTCAATAGTAACTACATAACTTATATACGTATTCAATATTGGTATTTGAAGCATATTTACTTACTTATTATCCAGAGCTGGTGACTGTCCAACACTTATGGAGGAGGGTCATCGGGCTGCGAGTCATGCATGACACCAGTCCCATCATTCACGTCCTCCAGATAGTATTGTATCTTGCTATCATCCGGCTGTGATGGCTTATTGTATAGGACACTTGTGTTCTTCTCGGGGGGGAATAACTGCTCTACATCACCATATGAACACATCCCTAACTCACTCATCGTAGGCAGCGGATTAGGTGGATGATACTCTTGCTCCATGTCGTACAGAACCGGCTGAGACTGATAGTACTAGGACCCTTCCACATGCTTAGGAAGTAATGGTCTATACCCCTAGTCGTCTACATGTGGGGAACTCCGTCGTCTACTCTTCCCCTTAATACTCATATCAACCTGTGAAACACATAACACACACAATTAATTATGTATACAATAGATAAAATATGCACCACAATTACTAATCAATGTAGAAAGAAATAACAAAAAACAAGTCAATTAATGTGAACTACATATGGAGACCGTAGATAAAATAAATCATGCTAGCTATGCTATTTGTTTTCTTTTGTTTTTTCCTTTGTATTTCTTTTTAAACATTTACATACTTATTCTAAATTTTCAAAATCTAAACAAAAATTAACGACCATATCCAACGCATTTGTTATTTGATTTTTTTTTTTTTTTTTTGTTCTGATAACGTGCATTTGCAGAACTTATACAAAATTTAGATCTAAATCTAAATGCAAAAACCTGCACAAAAACAACTTAACCTACAAAATATTTAGGTCTAAATTAATCTAAATGCAAAACCAAGAACAAAAAAAACCTACTTTCAAAAAATTTACGTATGTACTTTTGCATGCATGCATGTATGCAAATACATTAAACAATATTCCCACCATACAAAACATATATCTCAAACAAATAAATTAATTTAACAAATTCACAAATTAATATAAAACATATATCTGAAACATGTAAATTAATTAGCTAACATGTAAAATTAATTTGCTAATATAATAAAACACATTGCAAATTATATATTTATATAATTTATTTATTTATATAATATATAAATAAATAAATCAATATATATATATACCTGACCTGGAGAGGCCAGAGAATCGCCGAAGGATGAGCTCGTGACGGCCGAAGGAGGAGTAGCGTTGATGACGGTTGGTGAGAGAGAGAAACACTAAGAACGCCCGGAGATCGCGTGTGACTATGAGAGAGAGAACGTGGCTAAGAGATGACACTGAGTGTGATGGAGACGGACTGGAGATACGGCCGGTGGTTAGAAAAAAATGGCGGAGAGGAGGGGGTTGTGGCGCGCGGGGGAGAAAGAAAGAGAGGGAAGGAAAAAGAAAGAAGAAAAAAAGAAGAAGGAGCTGACGGACAGGCTGGATGCGCGCCTTCCCGAGGCACAATTCTTGACGTGTCAACACAGGACATGTCAAGTAGTTCTTGACGTGCCACATGTGGCACGTCAAGAATTTCATTTCTTGACATGTCCACATGTAACACGTCAAGAAGTTCTTGACGTGTCCACATGTGGCACGTCAAGAATTTCTTGACGTGTCCACATGTGACACATCAAGAAATTCTTAACGTTTCAGATATGACACGTCAAGAATAGCAAGTTAAATTTTTAAACTTTTAAATTTTAATTTATATCATTTTTTTTCTCTCTTATATAACACATTATACATACAATATACTTAAAATTAATTAGAGAATAAATAAATTAATATTCTAGATGTACAGATAATAAAATCCAATTTTTCATGAGGACTCAATAATCCACTCACCGAACACATATTTTGTGTTGGCAGAGTTCATGTGGGGTTTGCGGGTCTTATAAAATAAATGTATTCTGTATGTCCTATATATTTTTTAAAAATTAATATGGTTATCATATTAATATTACTAGACTGATTTATGCGTGACATTATCATATTCAAATTAATATTAATGAAATGTTTGATTCATATGCATGCATGTGATAATTATATTAATTGGTATACAATAGTATGATTATGCATGTATATGATAATTAATATCATATGCATGATATTAATTGGTATATATACATTAATAGTATGATTATGCCATATGACATATATATATATATATATATATATATATATATATATATATATATGTGATATTAATTGGCATGCATGTGATATATATACGTATACATATATACCAATTAATTTATACTAATATGATAAACTTAATTTTTATATCCAATTAAAATTAATTATTTTTTAATACATATTTTTTATATCAATTAATATCTAATTATAATCAAATGTTAATTTTTTTTTTTGACGTGTTGGTTAGACACGTCAAAATGTTTTAACGTGTTAACAACAACACGTCAAAAACTTTTGACGTGTCATCCTAACACGTCAACAATATTTTTTTTGACGTGTCTACTTAGACACGTCAATAAAGGGCTGGTTTTTTGTAGTGAGGTGGAGCATGAAAACTCCATCAACAATAAGAAAATAGAGCTACTTGCTCCATTAAAACAATATCACTAATATAATTTGGAGTATGATCTCTTCATTTCTTATCACTGATATTTGTAATAGCCTCCTTTGCGAGTCGATGTGCCTCTTCATTAGCTTTACGGTGTATAAACCCACATCTCCACCTTGAGAAGGTTTGCAAAGTACCCCACAAGGTGGTTTGCAAAATACCCCGCGTATCCTCCACAATATGACCAAACTGGCTCTCTGTACTCGTGATTGAGTTAATTGCATCCACTACTAGTTTGGCATCACCTTCTAAAAATAGCTGTTGTATGCCCAGGTCTCTGCACAAACTCACTGCATGAAAGGAGGCAAGGGCTTCCCCCATCGTTGGTTCAAAGCTCCCCAGCCGTGTCTTACTCATAACAGCAATTACACTGCCCTTCTCCTCCCTAACTTCAACACCTATCCCCATCCTTCCACAAGATTTGTCAATAGCTACATCCCAGTTTGCCTTATACCAACCCTGGGTAGGTGCTAACCATTTAATTCTTTGACTGTTGATGTTCCCAGCCGTAGCAGGAGTTACTTGTTCATTCACCTTTTGTAATTCTTTCACATATATATTCGTCTCCTTCACTAGAACATTTGGGTTGATAAAATTTCCTTCATGAACCCACTTGTTCCCCCGCATCCATATCTGACGAGCAAGGTGAATAAAAAGCACAACATCTTCCTTTCCACATCTATCCAAAAAATACTCAGCAACATGCATAAATTCATTACCTTCCATAGCATATTTTTGAAAAACTATCTTGCTGCATCCCCACACATCCATAGCTGCTAGGCAACTCCATATTGCATGCATGACAGTATCGGGTTCCCTCTCGCATATTGGACAAAAAGGCTCCTTTACCACTTTTCTTTTAAGCAAGTTATCTTTTGTTGGGAGCACATTGTGGCATGCTCTCCAGGAATTTTTTTTTTTTTTTTTTTTTGGCATTTGGTATGGGTAAATGCTAGAACGTCTTCCACGGGGACCTCTCCTTCACCTGCTTAGAACATTCTGGAGTTTTCCTACCTTCCAACTCCATTGCCAAATGATATGCACTTTTGACTGTAAAAACTCCCAAACTATTACATCGCCAAATCTGGACATCGGGCTGGTTTGTATGGCTAATTGGGATGGTGTTAATAACCTCTATTTCTTCCACGGTGAAGAGGTTTGTTAACATGTTTTGATCCCACTAGACCATGTCCCAATTGATTATTTCATGCACTCTACTATTCGGATCCAAAACCTTTGGAGGAGACTGGATTCGATATGTTGAAGATTTTGAAATCCAATTGTCTCCCCATATATTCACATCTTCCCTATTACCAATTCTCCAAATTAATCCCGCCTCAAGAAGGTCTCTGGCACCTTGAATACTTCTCCATGCAAAATAAGGTTTTGATCCTAAATTCACCTCCATAAAAGGCAAATTTGGGAAATATTTTGCCTTCATGATTTGTGCTATAAGACTCTCGGGAGACTTCAACAGTCGCCAACATTGTTTTGCCAATAGAGCCTTGTTGAAATTCACCAAGTCTCTGAATCCCATACCCCCACAATCTTTAGAAAGCCCCATCCGACTCCAACTCATCCAGTGTATTCTCGAATCGTTCTCTTGATTGCCCCACCAGAATTTTTGCATCAAAGAATTAATTTAAGCACATAGACTCTTTGGAAGTATGAAGATTCTCATACGGTTGGTTGGTATGGTTTGGATCACCGCTTTCAATAATATCTCCTTCTCTGCTTGCAATAGAAATTTGAGTTTCCAATCATTTAGACGCCTCCACACCCTCTCCTTAATACTCTTGAATGCTTGATTGCGAGATTTCCCCACAAGTGCTGGCAACCCAAGGTATTTATCATATCTCTGCTAAACCTTATTGGTAAGAAGTCAATTAGAAATTTATTGTCACTTTATTTCACTATCTCTTAATCTTTGAGTCTTCGATTTAATCTCCTAATTATTCTTATACTCTTGAAATCATACTTCAATAAGTATATTTTATTTTAGTAACTCCTTACTAAAACACTTACGCCTAAGATTCAAAATAATCAATTCTCATAAATCTATCTCAATATGATATTTCATATTTCCTTGATTCCAATCAAAGAGATTCTGAATTTCATCTTGAAGAGTAATGTT
>NC_081545.1:18172804-18209789 GCF_901000735.1 Corylus avellana | reverse complement strand
TGATTTTAAATAATATATCTTAAAACATTACTTATTTTTTGAGATTATTTTGGCTAAGCAATATACAGAAAAAGACCCTAATTAACCACATGAACTTCCATATGTGAGTGTTAGAACACCAAACTTGTTTTGTATAGATTAAAGTGAAATACGTGAGTTTGGAAAAATTATATATATATAGTTGCAGGGCCGGACACCTAAGGCCCAGGGTCGAGTGAGGCCCTAAAATCGAAATAGTACTAGTAAGGATAGGAAAAATTAATCTTAAGTGATATTCCATTAAAGGAAGTGATTAAAGAAATCCAAAAAAGTGAGCTAAATCCACTAATCTTTAATTGGCAACACAATAGATGAAGAGTTTGATTGAGATTATGTTATAGAGCTAAAAAGTTGTCCTAAACAAGAAGATGGTATGTTTGGTTAAAAAAATTTAAAAAAAAAAAAAAACATGCAAAGTGTTTTTTTTAAAGAAAAAAACTCTAAAAATGACAAAAACCCACTTTTGAAAAAATGTTAAAAATAAAGCTTTTTATAAAAAAATAAAAAATAAAATAAAATAAAATCTTTTTAGCTTTAGAAGGTCTATTTCTTAACACAATCTCAAATATGCTCGAAGAGATTTGTTGCTATTCCTCCTCTCACTACAAAAATTGCAATTTTTTTTTTTTGACTGGCCTTTTCTAATGTGTCAGTGCCATTGACACGTCAGAAAACTCTTCTGGCATGTCCTTTTCAATGCGTCTCAGTGGTTAAAATGATGGGTGTAAAAAAATCCAAGTTTTTGGCATGTGAATTTTCACACATCAAAAATTTTTTACGTCTGAAAATTCACACATCAAAAAGTTTTTCACACGTAAAATTTTTTTAACGTGTCACACTGTTTGACACGTCAATATATATATATATATATATATATATATATATATATATATATATATATATTTTAAATTTATATTTTTTCTGTATTATTCGGGTTTATACCCAGATTTACGTATTAACCTGATATCCAATACATGCAATATATATCAAATATCCAATATATCTAATGCATTCAATATCCAATACATTCAATTCAATCAAATATCTTAATTTAAATTATCCAATACAATTCAATTCAATACATCCAACAACATCCAATACGTCAAATACATCAAACATATATATATATATATCCAACCCAATACACATATAAAATTCCAATCAATTTGCATATACATATGAAATTCCACCACAAATCAAGTAAACAAAATTCCAACACATATACTCTGTTCCATCACAAAACTAAACAAAACAAATATATACATCGAAAATACGTTCCAACACAACAAGAAACAAATATACAATCAAATTATCTCTGTTCCAACTACTTTCAACAAAATAACAAAATATATATAGAAACAAATACATTAACAAATAGTAACAAAATATATATACAAACAGCAATGAGAAGCACGTGCTCAGTCCAAGTCAACATAGTCATCCCCTAATGCCTAGCCCACATTTCCTGCAAACGAGTTATGAACCAATAATAATGAATAAAAAAATTCAAAACACAGATATACAGTGATGCAAATATACGTTAATTCTAAAATGAACCACGAGTTAGGCGTTAACCGAAGAATTACAAAAACAACACAGCTATAGCATTACCTCTGTCGGGTATGGATCTAGATGTCGACGCGAGCATGGCCTCAAGCTGATGGAAACGGGCCTCAAAGATGGCATCTTTCTCTGCTATCTAAGCTTTTTCTTCTTCAATCTATTTGGCCATCTCATCCACCGCCCGTCTTTGTTGTGTCCACTCCTCTTCAAGCTCTCTAATCCTATCCGTCATCTGTGAAAACGAGGAGTTTCCAGGATTCTGAGACCATGCCTGGGACGATGTATAGTACGAATGTATGTTTTTTTCGCATCGGTAGAACATTCGGACCCACCTGTCAGACCCTGTCAGTGTACTCAGGCTTATTTCCGTGCGCCTGAGAATACGCGTCATTCAATGTCCACCGTACCGTCCCTTCAATCATGCTCGACGTCAATGCTGAGTTAGTGATATCAATTCCTTCATCCTCTCATGTACGTTAAATAACAAGTTAGTATCTCATATAAAGAAGGTTAGTCATAAAGAATTTATTAAAATATATATCGGTGAGTACTTACACATCTTTCCCTGACCACTTCATTTGAATAGTCACCATCCTTCTTCGTGTGTGTCGAGATGTACGCTTGCGCTCTAGTCAGTATATATATATATATATATATATATATGCGGTAAATAAGACAAATACCTCTTTATGTGTCGTCCTAGCAAAGCTCATCGACTCGGTGCAGTGAAGTGTGTTGTTTTTTGTTCGCAATACCTTCATGTAGGCATACTCCTACATAAATATCACCCTTAAAATGTCAGTCCTAACACAAGTACAATTAATAAAACTACACTTGTGACCTATCTAATTCTTAGGGTCGCACCATTTATCCAACAACACATCCAAGTCGTCGGCGTTGTATTGCGAAACGGCATCTTGACCCATTCTCGCCTTCACTGTGTCAGGAGTATTACCCGGCTGAATTTTTAACGCGTCTTTCATAGAGTGTCTCCAACTCTTCAGCTTCACGCCCATATCTCTGAATGCGTCCCTTTTAATCACCTCGAGATTGTACTTAGGCGGGATGTAGAAGTCCGCTGCACAAGTTGAAAAAGTAAGGCGTATAATTCACACATTACAAGCGTTTGACATAATGAAATACAAATGTGAAAATCTAACAGATAGTTTAATCATACCATCAAGGCCTCCCATATATCCTCCTTCGTATGGGGCGGTACCAACTTCCAGTCGTCCCATAATCTAATATAATTCCCGCTCCTTATAATGTTGTCGGTCATCCTTCGAAATTTCATCCTACTGAATCCTATGGGTTGCCACGCTCTATTGTACTCGCAGACGACCTTTTGAACGGTGGGAACATCCCACGTCTTGTTGGATAGTTTAATGGTCACCACTTGAATATGGGTGCGCCCGTCTCGCCCGATGCCTAACACATTAATAATTACTGATGTAAATTATTTAGAATTCAATAGTAACTACATAACTTATATACGTATTCAATATTGGTATTTAAAGCATATTTACTTACTTATTATCCAGAGCTGGTGACTGTCCAACACTTATGGAGGAGGGTCATCGGGCTGCGAGTCATGCATGACACCAGTCCCATCATTCACGTCCTCCAGATAGTATTGTATCTTGCTATCATCCGGCTGTGATGGCTTATTGTATAGGACACTTGTGTTCTTCTCGGGGGGGAATAACTGCTCTACATCACCATATGAACACATCCCTAACTCACTCATCGTAGGCAGCGGATTAGGTGGATGATACTCTTGCTCCATGTCGTACAGAACCGGCTGAGACTGATAGTACTAGGACCCTTCCACATGCTTAGGAAGTAATGGTCTATACCCCTAGTCGTCTACATGTGGGGAACTCCGTCGTCTACTCTTCCCCTTAATACTCATATCAACCTGTGAAACACATAACACACACAATTAATTATGTATACAATAGATAAAATATGCACCACAATTACTAATCAATGTAGAAAGAAATAACAAAAAACAAGTCAATTAATGTGAACTACATATGGAGACCGTAGATAAAATAAATCATGCTAGCTATGTTATTTGTTTTCTTTTATTTTTTCCTTTGTATTTCTTTTTAAACATTTACATACTTATTCTAAATTTTCAAAATCTAAACAAAAATTAACGACCATATCCAACGCATTTGTTATTTGATTTTTTTTTTTTTGTTCTGATAACGTGCATTTGCAGAACTTATACAAAATTTAGATCTAAATCTAAATGCAAAAACCTGCACAAAAACAACTTAACCTACAAAATATTTAGGTCTAAATTAATCTAAATGCAAAACCAAGAACAAAAAAAACCTACTTTCAAAAAATTTACGTATGTACTTTTGCATGCATGCATATATGCAAATACATTAAACAATATTCCCACCATACAAAACATATATCTCAAACAAATAAATTAATTTAACAAATTCACAAATTAATATAAAACATATATCTGAAACATGTAAATTAATTAGCTAACATGTAAAATTAATTTGCTAATATAATAAAACACATTGCAAATTATATATTTATATAATTTATTTATTTATATAATATATAAATAAATAAATCAATATATATATATACCTGACCTGGAGAGGCCAGAGAATCGCCGAAGGATGAGCTCGTGACGGCCGAAGGAGGAGTAGCGTTGATGACGGTTGGTGAGAGAGAGAAACACTAAGAACGCCCGGAGATCGCGTGTGACTATGAGAGAGAGAACGTGGCTAAGAGATGACACTGAGTGTGATGGAGACGGACTGGAGATACGGCCGGTGGTTAGAAAAAAATGGCGGAGAGGAGGGGGTTGTGGCGCGCGGGGGAGAAAGAAAGAGAGGGAAGGAAAAAGAAAGAAGAAAAAAAGAAGAAGGAGCTGACGGACAGGCTGGATGCGCGCCTTCCCGAGGCACAATTCTTGACGTGTCAACACAGGACATGTCAAGTAGTTCTTGACGTGCCACATGTGGCACGTCAAGAATTTCATTTCTTGACATGTCCACATGTAACACGTCAAGAAGTTCTTGACGTGTCCACATGTGGCACGTCAAGAATTTCTTGACGTGTCCACATGTGACACATCAAGAAATTCTTAACGTTTCAGATATGACACGTCAAGAATAGCAAGTTAAATTTTTAAACTTTTAAATTTTAATTTATATCATTTTTTTTCTCTCTTATATAACACATTATACATACAATATACTTAAAATTAATTAGAGAATAAATAAATTAATATTCTAGATGTACAAATAATAAAATCCAATTTTTCATGAGGACTCAATAATCCACTCACCGAACACATATTTTGTATTGGCAGAGTTCATGTGGGGTTTGCGGGTCTTATAAAATAAATGTATTCTATATATCCTATATATTTTTTAAAAATTAATATGGTTATCATATTAATATTACTAGACTGATTTATGCGTGACATTATCATATTCAAATTAATATTAATGAAATGTTTGATTCATATGCATGCATGTGATAATTATATTAATTGGTATACAATAGTATGATTATGCATGTATATGATAATTAATATCATATGCATGATATATATATATATATATATATATATATATATATATACATGTGATATTAATTGGCATGCATGTGATATATACATATACATATATACCAATTAATTTATACTAATATGATAAATTAATTTACTACATAATTTTTTTAATACATATTTTTGATACCAATTAATACCTAGTTATAATTATATTTAATTGTAATTTTTGACTTGTTGAATAAAGACACGTAAAAAATTTTTGGCGTGTTAAAAATGACATGTCAAAATTTTTTGACGTGTCTAAATGACTTGTTCCATTAACACATTAAAAAATTTTTACGTGTCAGTATGACACGTCAAAAAAATTTGACGTATTAAAATGCAACACGTCAATAAATTTTTTTTTGACGTGTTCATTTAAACACATCAAAATTTATTAACGTGGCAAATATGAGTTACTATTTGCCACGTCAATAAAGGACATGTTTTTTGTAGTGTCTCTCTTTGAATTTTCATTGAAAAAAAAAAAAAATTAAAGAAATCCAAAGAAGCTCTAAATCCACTCATCCTTAATTAATGGCAACACCATATACAAAGAGATTTGGAGTAAATCCACTACTGCTATTCCTTCTCTCTCTCTCTTTTCCCCTCTTAAATTAAGTCTTAATTTTTCATTGAATTCTTTTCGAATCTGGCTTGCATGCTGGAATAAAACTAACAACATATCCGCTGAAAAAAATTTGAACCTAAAAGAAAAAGATTCGTTGTTTGTTCCGTAGCCACCTGTAGTGACCCAAATAATTAAGTAAGCTTACGTAGCTTAGTTAGGGGGTTAATTTGGGCTTTGAGTCACTAAAGACACTAGAAGGGTAAATTGAACTTTTGGACTAGACGTATGCTAGGGTTAACGGATGTACGCTACTATTTGTAGATCGGACGTAAGTGGGGGACCACCATACGTACGCTCTGCAAATAGTACATGGACGTACGCAGGACCACACGGACGTACGCTACTTTTTGGAATATCCTTTGAATAATACCTGGACGTACGAGGTACCCTTTGGACCGCTGTGTAAATAATATCGGACGTATGCTAGGGTTGGCGGACTTCCGTTGCTTTTCTAGAGGGTTTGTAGCGCCCCTCAGCTATAAATACCCCCTACCCCCTTCAGTTTTCATACCTTTTTTTCGCCCCTAGGCTGCCAGAAACCTTGTGTGAGTGTGTTTTGTGAGATTGTGAATGTTTAGTGCTAACGGAAGGGAAGTTCTTGAAGTTTCGCTTCAAGGAGGTAACACTCTTAAGCCTAGCTTGTTTTTACGTCGTTATGCTACTTAAACGTTATCTTAGTTGTTGCTTGAGTTGATAGTCTAGCTTTACCTAGATTATGCTTTAAATCTTGTTTAGAATAGCGTTGTCTTGACTTAGCATGATTTCGTTTGCTTGAAGACGTTGTTTTGAGTTAGGAGACTTTAAGCAGCCCTCTGATAGCCTTAGAATTTGGTTATGGAAAATAGGAGGACAAGTGGACAAAATGAGGTTCTCCTCGAAAACCTCGAAGCGGACGTACGGTCCAAAGTATCACAGAGGACGTACGGCCCGAAGTGCGACAGGTAGGGCTAGAAAAATGGGTAATTAGGTAGACCCGATTAGGACATGCTGAGACCCGTGGCCCGATTACCCAAGACACGAACATGACCCGTTTAGCTAATCGAGTTAACGGGTCTAACACGATTATGACACGAAAAATATTCGGGTAACTTGACATGACCCGTTTAACATAACCGGGTCAGATCGGGTAGACACGACCCGACACGGCCCATGCGCTAAACAAGTAACACGACCCGACCCGTTAAAAAAAAGCCCTTATTAAATTGTGTAATAAGAATTATTTTACTCAAATTTTAAAGAATTATTTGAGTAATCCCAATATTAAATTGTCATCAACAAATGTCATCTTATAAATGCAATTGTCTTCCATACTAATCTGAATTGGAAGTTAGCTGCCATCATAGAGATAATACCAATCATAAGAAGAAGAAAAAAGTGAGACAATGGACAACTGATTGCCATGTTCATTGACCCAAAAAAATACAATTGGCTGAAAGATATAACTTAAAGAAAATAAATTGAGAGAGGCATCAAGTTCTAAAAGTAAGCATAAATAAGATTAGGAACTTATAGATGTCAAGTGAAGAATGGAGCTAGGAACTAAAAGGAAAAAAGAAACCAGTATTGACCACCGATATAAAATTCAACCTGATGCAGCCAGTATATAATTTGGAACACCAAGCTCAACCTAAATCCATTCAAAAAAACATAACCAACTACCAACAAACTGTGTCAATAACAAAGGTACTCACCCAACAATAGTTACAATACAACACTCATTGAAAAAACAAAAACACAGTGTAAAAAGATCCAATAATTTAAAATGAATTTCACAAGTTAACTCCCAAAAAATACAAGACCCGAAACACATCAAGACCAAATAAGCTCCAGAGTCCAAACAAATGCTCAAATAATTTTAAAACTTTAAGCATCCTTAACAAACATCAGTAATGAAGATTAGAAGTGCTGCTCCTACTGGGAATCCTAACAAAACCCATTACAGTTCTATCAAACTACTGAACTTTTACAAATTACAAGTTCCTTTGCATATAGACAGTAGTTAATATAGTCCATCATCATTAGATTCTAAACAAAATAACTAAATAAGGTTTCCATGAGCCATCACCATTAGAGTCATTACAAAATATGAACTAAATAAGGTTAATATTTTAAGAAAGATTAGCAGATTGTGCTCCAGATGAATTTGGAATGTCACAAGAATTAACATCAGTTGTTAAAATTTCTTCTTCCATGCTATCCAACTTCATTTGTGCTATATCAAAAAGAAGAAGAAGAAGAAGATGGATTAGTATTATTATAGTGCAGTTAAAAAAATAATACAAGTAAATGAAGAAATTAAATATGCAAATAAATAATATTACCTTGATCTCCATATAATCAATCTCTAGTGCAAATTAATACCTCAACAATATCAGGCTTGAGTGAGCTCCTATATTGATCAATCACACGTCCACCAATACTAAAAGTGGATTATGAAGCAATCGAAGAAACATGAATACTCAAAACATCACAGCCATTGCAGCTACTTCAGGATATCAAAATTCATTTTCTTTCCAAAATGAAAGGATGTCAAATGCATCATTCACAGCCACAGACCTAGGTTCCTCCAAATAAATTTCCAATTGACTCTTTTGTGAATTAACATCGACTCTACCAAATGCCAAATATTCCTACATGAAAAAGAGAGAATATAAACATAAATAATTAAGAGTGTTAAAAAGATTATATACTAAGTTACTTAAAAGATAAGAAATCAATGATATTATAATATTATTCACCTGTTCCCAATGTAGTGTTGCTCGAGTTACTTGGGGCTGCTGAACAGTTATAGAGCTTAAACTTGAAAGTATAGAAGAAGCACTATACTTCATAAAAAGGTTCTTTAATTTATCATGAACATTCACATACTGTGTAGAATTCATAAATCCATAGATCTTCGTATAGTAATAATTTACAAGATGAAGGTTGTAACGAGGATCTAAGATAACTGCAACGGCCAACACTTCACTGAATTCCAACCAATATTTCTCAAATTTAGAGAGCATTTGAGTTGCCATTAAACTCTTATGCTCATCTTCACTCAAAACGTCTTCCTTCAAGCTCACATAAATCATGGCAATCATGGGAAAGTATAAGTTGGGAGTGGGATACTTAGTACCAGAAAAAGCACATGTAGCTTGGTAAAAGCAAGCTAAGAAACTTTTGATATTATCCACCTTTTCCCACTCAAGTGCAGTAGGACAATGCTTATAGTTTTTATCAGTTATCTCCAAATAACTAAAAGCATGCCTATAGTGAACAGCACTCTCAAGCATCAGATATGTAGAATTCCATCTGGTTGGCACATCTTGTTTTAACCCTTTATGACTGTCTAATGACATTTGATTCACTGCTTGAAGAAAACTTTGTTTTCGCACTTGTGATCCCCTAACATACTTCACACTATCTTGAACCTTTTGGCTAGCATCATTGATCTCTTTCAATCCATCTTGCACTATCAAATTAAGAATATGAGCACAATAATGCATATGAAAGAAATCACCATCACAAGGAAGGGCTTTTTTCATGTTTAATTTATCTTTTAAGAACCCAACACAAAGATCATTGGAAGAAGCATTATCCAATGTTATACTGAAAATCTTGTTCTCAATCCCCCACTCTTGTAGCAAGTTATATATAACATCAGACAAAGATATACCATTGTGTGGTAGGGGCATACATGAAAAGTTTAACACCCACTTTGTTAAGACCCAATCTTTGTTAATAAAATGTGTAGTAAGGCAGATATATCCATCAATTGCCAAAAAACTCCACAAATCAGATGTTAAACAAATCCTCCCAGGACAAGCATTCAACATAGATTTAACCCTTTGTTTCTTCCTCAAATACATCTTAACCAAATCAGCCTTACCAGTATTTCTAGAGATAATTGGTACATCAGCACGCAAGTATTGATGTACTGCTCTTACACCATCATATTCAACATATGAAAAAGGCAAATCATGCTTAATAACCGAAGCAACCAATAATTCTCTATATATTTTAGGATCAAATTTAGAGTCACTTACCCCTATAGATCCTGCTTTTCTGGCTAAAAGTATTTGCCTAACATCACGAGGGTTTCTCCCCCCCTCAATTTTTACTATGCTTTATTAAATTTCCAGTTCCATATGAACTTCGAGCCCTATATTTATTACCACACGTCTTATATTTTGCCCATACCTCCGGGTCATTTGGATCAGCATTAGGAACAATGTCATAATATTGCCAAACATCTGAGGTCTTCCTACGTTTCTTTCCCTTTTTCGTAATCCCCATAGAAACAGAGTCATCTCCTAGTGAATTTACTTCAACAACATCGTCGTCAATTTCGAATGACTCAAATGCATCTTGAACAATTTCTTCATTAGCCATCTACACATATAATAATTAGTTAAAGTATATGCTATCAACTAGTTTAATAAGATTCAATGACAATATAACAATTACTTGTCAAAAATTTGGTGCATATTAAATGGAAAGCCTTATTTTGCCATTGATGCACTTTACATCATTCAAACACTTCCTCCATAGATCATCTTCTTTTAATTTGTATGTACTATATTTTAAAGACAACATCCAAATGGATAAATACTAATTTTAAAAAATTAATTATAAAATGTTAGATCATTCACTCTATCTCTTTGTTATTTCAAATTTCCAAGGCTTTCAAGTTTCAACTTTAGCAATATTTCACTTTGATTATCTACACAAAATGTTTATCAAATTCTAGTCACATCTAAGCATGTTCTGAGCCCTATATAATCAACGAAGTAGAGGCAGATTAATAATTTAATACTTACTAGTCTCTACCCAACCAACAAACCGTCTAAAAACAAGCATACCAAATCATGCCTATAACTCTCTAGTCTCTACCCAGCCAACAAACAGTCTAAAGACAACCAAAAAATGCATTATATATCATACAAATCATACATTATACATCATACATAATCATACATTATACATCATACATAATCATACATTATCATACAAATCATACATTACATTATACAAATCAAATCAACCAAAAAATGCATTATAATCACACAAATTATACACATAAAAAATGCAAAAAAAAAAAGACAAGCAGTAAAATCTAAAAAAAGAGTAATAATAATAAAAATCAAAGCAAGAGATAGAGAGAGTCAGAGACATACTGCCATACCGGAGACAGTGGAGCCAGAGAGAGGCGCGGCTGAGTCGGGGGAGAAGAGGCGCAAAGCAGAAATTTTTAGATGAGAGAGGGAGATAGAGCCGAGAGGGAGAGAGGAGAGATGTCTGGTCACCGGGCCAGGGGCTGTAATGGCAATGGCCGCCGCCGGGTGAGTCGCGCGAGTGAAATTTTAGACGGTGAGAGACATGTACCCAGAGGGAGAAAGGAGAGACAACCGGGCGGATCGAGGTGACCGGCCTACCACAGCCGTATACCGTGTTCGGTAGCTTACAAGGGTTCAAGAAAAGAAGCGTCTCAGCAAGAAAATGTGACTCTGTGCAGTGTTTTAGTGTTTAGGGTTAGTGGGTACTGGGTTACACTTACCGACTTACACACTTAGGTTTTTTTTTTTTTTTTCTTTTAAAAAAAATAAAAATTAAATGGGTGACGGGTTTGGTGGGTCACCCGAGACTCGGCTGACCCACAATACTGGTTAATTTAAACGTGTTTGGCGGGTCGACCCGTGAACCCGCCGGGTCTTAGACCCGATTAAGACCCGAACCCGATAAGCCTAAACCCAATACCTGCTAACTTCATGTCGTGTTCGTGCCGGGTTCGCAGGTTATGCCAAAATTGCTGGCCCTAGCGACAGGGGACTTTATTTTAACCAGCCATCCGATAGCTCCTATTTTCTTGTTTTAGAGTTGTTTTGATAGAAATAGGACTAATAGAAGGTTTTCAACAGATTTAGTGAAACTGGATCATTCGGAATACTCAGAGACGTTATACGACCCAGATGAGTTTTAACTCACATAATGCTTATTGTTATTTTTTGTGCACTGCACAACTATTTTGCGTACCAAAAACATGCATATTTGCAACTCTTGCGATTTATACTTGCTGCACATGAACTCTAGCATTTTTGAGAAAAACGTTGTGCTGAATATGTTAAGAAAGTGAGACTTGTAAAAGCATGCATGTAAAATACAGACAAGATAATTTGCATCGTATGATATGGTACACCAGTACGTGCGGTATAACGGCCATAGGCTTATTATACATGTTAGCTTTATAGTAAAATGTATGAGTGTTATGGGGCTTTGGATCTAATAGTTTTGTAACGTGGTGCAGCCATTCCCAAATGGCTAGGTTACTATAGGACGGACATCATTAGCAGTGTGGGTCACCCGAGATCAGACTCGGTTGTGCCGCTAGTGTTATGTATGGTAGTATACAATAGCTGGGGCACTGACATTGTATTACATGTCCCTCAGGACAGCACCAACCCTGCTGAGAATGGAAACTGTCGAACTGACCATACTGTTGAACTATGACTGTCACTCTATATCATACGCATATATCATATATCTATACCGTATTCTTGATAAAACTGTCATGAAACTGTTTCTTGCTTTATGAAAATGAAGTTCATTACTAAATTGGCATGGACATTATGCGTTAATATTCATTAAGTCTAAGACTTACCCCCATTTTTATTTATGTTTTCCTCCATCATTATGAATATCTACGCGGTTTAACTATCCTAGAAGAGGATGCGGTCGGAGTCAACTTGGGTGATAGCACAGGACTTGATTCGGGTCATTTTTGAAGACATGGACCCGTTTTGGTTGAAGCCTATGTGGAAGGATGGAGGAACTGCCCGTGATGATATGATCGAGATTTTAATCTTGTTAGCCCTACTTAAGCTTAGATCTAGGATTTGATCTGTTGATCTTTTGTTGGAGCAATGTTATGATATTATGTTATGGGTTGTAATCCTATTTTGATGACGTTCTGATGACCGGTTCCGTTGATGGTTATCTTTATATTATGGGGATTTATATTTACTCTGGTGCATGTTGTGTGGATATTAAATTTACTACTCTCTACTTCCTATAGTTTTCGAAAGTCTTCCGTTGAGATTTTCTCGTTTCGACGAGAAAGATTGAAATCCCTGAGTCTTGTCCCACGAGGGATAGGGTTGAGAGACGAACTATGAGGTCAATTACTAATTAATTGATTTGCCAATCGGGGTTGTTACACCACCCCACCATACCACTCCAAGATCCATGAGCATATCACCAAGAGCTTCTAGGACCTCCTCGCCACCATTTAGCTTCAAATTACCATAAAAAAGAGTAGTCAATGCACTCTAACAAAGTGGGTAGTCAATGTAACACTCCGGGCCTGGCCCCATATTGAGAAGATATTAGTAA
The DNA here is from genome assembly GCF_901000735.1 of Corylus avellana. Taxonomy (NCBI): domain Eukaryota; kingdom Viridiplantae; phylum Streptophyta; class Magnoliopsida; order Fagales; family Betulaceae; genus Corylus; species Corylus avellana. The sequence goes on along the minus strand of NC_081545.1, from coordinate 18,196,593 downwards.
CCCACATAGAAAGTGTGTGATTTATACGAGATGCTCATAGGTTGTGTAGTTGTAGTGGCCCGAGTAATTACTAAATAGTGTTTAGCTTAGTTGGAGGGTTAGCAAGTTTACGCGGTTCGTTAAGGTACATTGGAAGTAAAATTTTAGCACTTTTGGTTTTAATCGAACGTTTGACAGGGGACCACCAAACGTCCAATTTGCAACCCTAGAACCATTGGCTAATAGTACATTGTACACCAAATGTTTGAAGGGGGATTACTAAATGTTTGTTGACTAAACTTAGAACTCCCACTTCATCAGCAAAATCTTGTGTTGTAGTTGTGTGAATGCTCTTTATTTGTGTGTTGGTTTATTTTTAAGCATAGCGTTTTATTTTCCTTATATAAATCGCTTAAGCATTTGATTTGGGGGTAGAACACGATCCTTGTTGTTCTTTCATATTCAATCTAATATATGAGATCAGTTTAGACTCATGTCTTAAGTGTGTTCAATGATGTTAGCTTGTAATTGGCCTTATTCAATGATCAAAACATGTGTATGTAATTTTCCATTCCTTTCCCATGTGTTGGGCTACAGATTGGAGTTGTTTTGGGTTTTGTCATTAAATGGCCAAATAGGGAGATTGTTAGGTTTATTTCACCTTTTATTTAATGATGTTTCTAATTTTCCTTTATTCCTCAAGTGTCAGGGTAAAGATTGGATGTTTGGTAGTGCGCTCTACCTTCTCGTTAGATGGGACGCCATAACGGGCTTGTGACGGGACTGCGAGAAGTGCTCTCGGCATGCGCACAGATGACAAGTCAGGATGGGCTCATGATAGGACACAATGAAGAGCTCTTGGATTTCTCATCAGACAGGCATCAAGACGGGGATGTGATGGATCTATAGAAGGAACTCCTTGGTTCCTCATTAGATGCCTCGTGTAGATGGACTCTTAACGAGGCTGACTTGGTTTTACTCTCCATGTCATGACACGGTTCTTTTTCCGTTAAGACATGAAGAAGGTTTTTGTCTCCGTTGGATGCATGTCAAGATGTGAGGTACAATTTCTGTAGTATCTTGGTTTTCTTCCTTGATTTATCTTCCCATTGCTCTTAGAAAATCATTGGATGTGTTTACGAAAGTGTTCTACAATGTTCCGGAACCTGGACATCACCCAGACATCCATTGGGCATCACTTGGAAGTGATTAGGTCATTTGGGAATGAAATTCCCATCATTTGGGTGTAATAACGGGATATGTGATGAGAAAACAGGGAGTCATTGCCCAATTCCTATCAAAACGGGTTTGAATCCCGTTAGGATGCGGCCGGTTTCTAAAGAATGTTCAAAGCCATTTTTGACCTAGCAAACGTCTGAATTTGAAGATGCTCATTATAGAAAAAGTTGTAGATCTGGGAAAGATATTTCCATAGCCGTTGAGTTGGCATCATTTGGAGCTCGGATGAAGAAGTTATAGCCAAAATACCTGGTCTAGTTTTGGTTCCCCACATGACTTTTTCAGCTTATGACAAGTTTGCCCTTTCTCTTTGTATGTAGAGAAAATGATGCTCAATTGGGTATGTTAGACCTCCAAGCACAAAAATAATAAGGAAGAGTCTCTAGAGAAGGTGAATTACCCCTCTATGTTGATCCAAGGGGGATTGGGTTGGAAGCCATTGTTGCTTTCCCCCTCTTGATGGTTGTGAAGCTTTCTTTCATGCTTCACCATTGTTGGTATCAAGTGGAGTTTCCGAAAAAGTTTTAAGCTTTTCACCACTTGGGTTTTTGTTTTTGATTTCAAATCATACTAGACACATCACTCAACTGCAAAGAAGTCTACCGAATGGTTGGTAAGGAGATGTGCTCCATGAAGGTGGTCACGATGGAGACAACCTGGGAGGTTTGTCGTTCTTACTAAGTTTAGAGGTGCTCAAGGGTATGGGTATTGTCTATTTTGTAACTGTGAATCTTTATATAGTGATTTCTGGGGTTTGGCTGTCCCGGAGTAGTTTTTCCCTTGAGGTACTCTAGGGTTTTCCACTTCGTCAACAAACTATGTGTTGTGGTTGTGTGGATGTTCTTTATTGTTGTGTTGATTTAATCTTAAGCATAACTATTTATTTTCTTTATATAAATCGCTTATGCATATAAGGTTGTTTTAATTCCGTTGTGCATGGTATGTGTTTGATGAATGGCTTAGTTCCATTTTATTGTTTATTTGGCATTTTGGGGTTAGAGCACAATCATCGTTGTTCTTTCAAATGACCCCCACTGTTTTGGGACAATCTACCTCTGTTCCAAGTGCCTCTTTCATTTTCATTGGAAGTTTTTTGCACTTTGGAAGGTTCATTTAAGAGCCATGTTTAAGGGGTTTATTTGTCCATTTTTGTTTAGCATGACTAGAAGGTTTGCTGCTTATCTTATTGCATTCTAGTGCATGTTTTGGGTATTTTTATTTTGTTTACTTTTATGCCTTGTTTTTATGAGTTTTTCTCTTGGTGGGGTTTTAAGTTTTTTGATGTTGTGTGCCTTTCCTTGGGAGTGCTCTCTCCCTTAATCTTGTTGAGCACTTTCTTCAAACACTTATTGTGCTCTTTATGAATCTCTCATTATTACTAACATGTGTTATATTGGTTATTGAAGTTGTCTTATACAATGGTTTGAGTGTTTGTGTGTGTGCTTTGATGCTTATATTCATTCGAAGCATTGTCATATTTATACACATTGTTTTCATAAGTTTTGAGGGATTTCACATGTACTGGGCAAAAACTCTTATGATTATTTTTGGTTTTCCTTGTGCAAATTGACCTCGCAAGTCAACCTCAAGACTTCGTTGTTCATGGCATCACCTCTTTCAATGACAAGCAAAATATGATCAAAGAAGCAAAATTGTGACTAAACATATTCTTATAAATTTGCTTTTGAAATCCTTATAGAAAGAACTAGTGTCATAATCATTGTGGAAAAATGTGAAACACCCACGGGATTTAACTTGTATAAATTCTCTTAGACAATTGAAGAGGAATGTGTGTATGATTTTTTATTAAAGTTGAGGAAAAGGGTTTGACTTTTGCATTAAGAGTTGCCATTTTTCTTATGAGATGTGATTGCTCTATGCATATGTGACTTATGCCCTCTCTTGTGAATTGGTTCACACACTTCACTATGACATGTTTTAGCATGTTCATTTGTATCATTGGCATAAGCATGTTTTTGACAAACCATCATGTTTGTTCATACTTGGACTAAACTAAAGTTTATGTTAGTTTTGATAAGATAGTTTCTCTCATGTTTTAATAAGTGTTTGTTGTGAGTGCTCATGTTGATTAGGTGAGAGTATTTGAGCTTTTTTTAAAAAGAAAAAAGAAAAAAGAAAAAAAAGAATAGGTGAAGAGGATTGTTTCCTGACACTTTGTTTTCTTTTTTGAAATTTGTATTGCTTCACTCAAGCTCTCTCTCCCAAGGGATTTTCTGTTTAGTCTCTGATCTGATGTTTGGTTCTTCTTAAAGATATATGTCTTGTGTGATTCTTGTACATGTTGGTATACACTTTGACTGAAATTGGTGTTCTCATTCATATGATTATCACAAGTATGTTCTTGTGTTGTTTTGAAAGGAGTATCCGTTTTCCTAAAAACCAAGTATGTTATTTTTCAATACATGATTGAGATGTGCTTTTCCTCAATCTTTGTCTCAACAAAATTTGTGTTCTTGTTTCAAAACCTTTTTGTTGATTGTGTGTGCTTGCATATAGGATCTTGGTTATGTTTTCAATCATATTATGCTATCTAGAATCTTAGTGTGCATACTTTTCTGTTTTGGATTTCCCTCTTAAAGGTGATTGTTGGTTAGGTCCCTCACTTTCCTGTGCTAGGTTGAATTGTGATTGTTAATTTGGTTGCTCTTAGGTTGTCTGGTTTGTATTTACTTAGTTATTTGCAGGAATGTCGTCTTTTCCTTCCCCCCCAGACTTCTACCAAAGAGCAAAAGTAGGTATTGGCCATATATCTTTTATGGCTCCTTTTTAAAGTTGAAGTTGCATTTAATAAGAGATTTGTGACTGGCAGTGACTGAGCTATGTTTCCCTCCAAGAAGCTCAATCCAAAAAAGGGTAAAGGTTGTGTTAACCTTAGTCTTTTTGTTCACACACTTGCAATCGTATATGTTTGTGCATCACCTTTGCTTAGGTGAATAAATTTCTTTGTGATTGTAGTATGTTGTGTCTTTGCATGCCGCTTGTTTTATCCTTCTTGTCTATTGTATGCTTGTTATCCCTGTGTTTATGATTGTTGAAATTTGGATAAACTTTTGGTTATTCATTTTCATTTTTTTGGGCTTCATGTGTCGTTTGTTTTTAAATGTTTTGAGCCCCTCGATTCACATGCTCATATGTTTTAGATCTACGATTGGCATTTCAATGTCTTGTCTCGCACATTTGATATTCCTCTTTGGATTTGTTTTTTAGGAGAATGTTGGGTTCACAGTTTATAATTGTGGATCTTCCATACTTTAACATGTTTGGGTCGTTTTGAAAATGGATTTTTCACATGCAACGTGTCTTGATAACATGTTTATTTGTTTCTTGCTTCTCCCATTACATATTCCCATAATATGTGAAATTGATGACAATTGCCCTTTTGATTGTGTGTTGAGTTTTTGCAATTGTTCTTTCACAACTTGTGGTTCTAGGTTTATAGACTTGATGGTTTGTGCTTGAGATTTGCAAATGCCATGTTAGTTGTTCTGCAAATTTATTTAACTCACAAGTGCACGAATCGTTTGCAATATAATGAATTGCAAGTGCGAGGTCGAACTCACAGAGAATTGTATTTTTGAAAGAGCAATTTAAATCTAAACTAATTAAATCCTAACCTAGTTTCAAAAGGGTTTTGAATTTTGGTTTAAAAAATTTAAAGACAAACATAAACTAAATAAACTAAACTAAGAGATAAAATACTAAGGTTTTGAAATTCACACTCACCGAATCATAACAATATACTTCCATAGTTATCAATATTAATTTGAAGTTCTCACAATTAAAATCTTAGATATGTTTTACTATATTTCAAACAATTAATCAAAATCATCCCATGTATTCATTCATTGCACAAATCAAATGAGGAATCTAATATCAATTAAATCATCAGATGGATCCGTAAATCACAAAAGATATCCAATCTTAATTAAAACACCAAATGTATCCGTAGAATAAATCACAAGGGATATCCAATTATTTAGGCAAATAAAATCAACCAATCAATTATGTGAAATTATCTTAAATCATCAAGTGTATCATTGAATCACAAAAGATATCCAATAATCACTACACACATTGAAAAGAAGTAAAACAACTGAAATATTAAACCCAATAAAATCAAATAAATAAAGATTTACAAGAAAGTAATGATGTTCTTCATCGGTGAGGCTTCATCCCCAACCTTAGTTGGGAATTTAGCTCCACATAAAAATAAAACCTAAATCTAAAGAAAACCTAAACTAAAAAGAGAAAAACTGTAGAATTTTGTTCTCTGGAATTCTATATCTGTTCTTAAATGCAAAGAAGTCTATTTATAGGCTTTGGGAAGTCCTAGAAGCCCTATCAAATCGAGATAATTCAGAGGTCTGTTTCCCAGTCAAAATAGAAGTCTGAAATCGGAATAGGATTCGTCAAGATTTGTGTCATTTTATTGTGGGGCGATTTTGGCATAGTAACCATCTGAATTAGGAAAATTATATTTCAAAATGAACTATAGTATTTTGAGTTTGCTTTCCAATGCTACTTGAATCACTTCAACCCGATATTTGAGTGGAAAGTTATGGTCAAAATATTGAGATGTGTGCAGAATCTAAATTTGAATCCAATCCGAAATCTTATCCAATCTGAAATTTAATCAAATCTGATCTTTAATCCGGTTTAACCTTTTTCTTGGATTTGGTTAAACTTAACCACATTATCTAAGTCTTCTCAAAGTATGCTTTCTTTCAAACTTTGCATTTTTTCCTTTAAAGCTGTAGTTTTTCTTCAATGACCTACAAAACACTAAAAACACAAAACTAACACAAAATATTAAATAACGACACAGCTAAATGATTAACTAATGTAAATAAAGGGGTCTAAATATGCAATATTTGACACTTATCAAACACCCTCAAACTTACATTTTGCTAGTCCCTTAGCAAAACAAAGCAAAAAATAAAATGAAAGCAAGAAAAATAAATCCTCTTTTGTGGGAGAGACGATTACATTTAGCATATGCAATAAGCCTTTTAAACCCATAGGCATTCCTAGTAGACGAGTGAAACCTCGTGAGGGCTTAACAGAAATGATACCCACAAACATTGTAGCACTATGTTGTTAACAAGAAAGAAATTCCACATAAATTATGGTTTTTATTTATAAGCAAACTTAAAAAGACAAACACTATCATCACAATGAAAAAGGAAATTCATAATCAAATCACTCATAAATGGACAATTGAGACCTCATATATTCTGAAAAGTGTGAAGTGTAATTTGCATACAATCATGAAGCTTTCAGTTTAAACTCAAGACAAGGTCCATAAAATTTGTAAAAATCTCTATCGAATGAAACAATTAAGGCAAGATATGCAAATTTTTTTTGCTTTTTTTATTTTTATTTATTTGTAATTTTTTTTAATTTTATTTTTTACAGGCTCTTCAATATCTAACTCCCTTAAGCTTTCTAATTGACCAATGTAACAAGTGTTAGGCTAATGACTTGCAAGCCAGGTGGCTTTAGGGCACTAGATGTTGCACATCCCTAAGAGCTTATTAACTTAAGTAAAAAATGGTACGAAGTCAGATTAGCCATATCATAAATCCATACTGAACGTCACACCTTTTGACGCGAACACTCAATGCTTAATGAGGCAAGATGTCCTGTTACTCAACGGAAAAATCAACATGATCTTTCTTTTCTTTTTCCTTCTTTATGTATTTATTTTTTTTATCTTGCAAGCCAATGGTTATTCATCAATAGGTTATCCAATAAATCTCAAAGAGATCAAGCTTAAGCTCAAACATCATACCTCACAGAAAACATGCTAATGTGCTCATAAAAACTTATTTCAAAACAAGTGAATCTCTTTTACCCAAAAATAAGTCAAAGGACTCAGACTCCTAATGACATAATGATGTGTTCAACCCTTTAAGCAAGCTAATGAAATGTAAACCAGAGTCACAGTTTAACTCAAACTTGACAAAAACGTAGCATAATTTTTTTTTTAAAACACAGAATAACAAATAAGAAAAAAAATAAACAATAAGAAAAAATAAACAAATTAGAATAAAAATAAACAGACAAAGTGTTCTTCCATATCCCCAAACATGAATTACACATTGCCCTCAATGTGTAGTATAGAAATACATTATCGGAAGTAAGGAAACATCAAGGTGTGAAAAGGAGGCAGGGCATCCTCCAAACTCAAACACCAAAACACCAGTCAGCAAAAACTAACAGCACGATTTTTTTTTTCCACAAAAACAAAACATCAAGAGATTAATTGCTATTAGAAACAAAAACAAATAAAAAGAAATGCAATATAATGAAAAAGGAAAGAAAGAATTTGTGGAGTGAAGTGTAGAAAATAAACTGGAGGAGAAAACTTTACAGCACTTTCTCCCTATCATGCAGATGTCCAACCAATCCCTTCCACCCCTTCTTCTTCAAAACTTTATACCCTTCTGGAAGGATGTTTCGCCATCTTATGTATAATTGCTTGCTTCGAATGATCTTTTTAGGAAAGTGGTTCCTAGATTTGCATGCTTGTGTGCACAAATCCTTGAGTATCTTCACATAAGATGGCTCTTTGAGACATTCAGGCGATAAAGTATTGGGTTTTTTATGTGTCTTGTTGTGCAAATTTTAATATACTCACAAGTACACGAATTGTTTGCAATATAATGGATTGCAAGTGCGAGGTCAAACCCACAGAGAATTGTACTTTTGAAAGAGCAATTTAAATCTAAACTAATTAAATCTTAACCTATTCCAAAAGGGTTTTGAGTTTTGGTTTTAAAAATTAAAAGATAAACATAAACTAATTAAAATAAATTAAGAGATAAAATACTAAGGTTTGGGAATTCACACTCATCGAATCATAACAACATACTTCCATTTTTATCAATATTAATCTGAAGTTCTCACAATTAAAATCTTAGATATGTTTTACTATGCCTCAAACAATTAATCAAAACCATCTCATGTATCCATTCATTGCACAAATCACAAGAGGAATCCAATATCAATTAAATCATCAAATGTATCTGTAAATCACAAAAGATATTCAATCTTAATTGAAACACAAAATGTATCCGTAGAATAAATCACAAGAGATATCCAATTATTTAGGCAAATAAAATCAAGCAATCAATTATGTGAAATTATCTTAAATCATCAAGTGTATCCTTGAATCGCAAAAGATATCCAAGAATCACTCCACACATTGAAAAGAAGTAAAACAACTGAAATATTAAACCCAATAAAATCAGACAAATAAAGACTTACTTGAAAGTATTGATGTTCTTCATCGGTGAGGCTTCATCCGCAACCTTAGTTGGGAATTTAGCTCCACATAAAAATAAAACCTAAATATAAAGAAAACCTAAATTAAAAAGAGAAAAAAACTGTAGACTTTTGCTCTCTGGAATTCTATATCTTTCCTTGAATGCGAAGAAGTCTATTTATAGGCTTAGGGAAGTCCCAGAAGCCCTATTAGACCGAGATAATTCGGAGGTCTGTCTCTCAGTCAAAATAGAAGTTTGAAATCAGAATAGAATTCATCCAAATTTGTGTCCTTTTATTACGGGGAGATTTTGGCATAGTAACCATCCGAATTAGGAAAATTATATTTCACAATGAACTATAGTATTTTGAGTTAACTTTCCATTGCCATGTGAATCACTTCAACCCGATATTTGAGCGGAAAGTTATGGTCAAAATACTGAGATGTGTGCAGAATTTGAATTTGAATCCAATCTGAAATCTTATCAAATCTGAAATTTAATCAAATTTGATCTTTAATCCGATTTAACCTTTTTCTTGGATTTGGTTAAACTTGACCACATCATCTAGGTCTTCTCAAAGTATGCTTTCTTTCAAACTTTGCATTTTTTCTTTTAAAGTTGTAGTTTTTCTTCAATGACCTACAAAACACTAAAAACACAAAACTAACACAAAATATTAAATAACGACACAGCTAAAGGATTAACTAATTTAAATAAAGGGGTCCAAATATGCGATATTTGGCACTTATCATGCACCCCCAAACTTACATTTTGCTAGTCCCTTAGCAAAACAAAACGAAAAATAAAATGAAAGCAAGAAACATAAATCCTCTTTCGTGGGAAAGACGATTGTATTTAGTATATGGAATAAGCCTTTTAAACCCTTAGGCATCCCTAGTGGACGAGTGAAGTCTTGAGAGGGCTTAACAGGAATGATACCCACAAACATTGTAGCACTATGTTGTTAACAAGAAAGAAATTTCACATAAACCATGGTTCTTATTTATGAGCAAACTTAAAAAGACAAACACCATCATCATAGTCAAAAAGGAAATCCATAATCAAATCACTCATAACTGGACAATTGAGACCTCATATGTTCTGAAAAGTGTAAAGTGTAATTAGCATATAATCATGAAGCTTTCAGTTTAAACTCAAGACAAGGTCCATGAAATTTGTAAAAATCTCTATCAAATGAAACAACTAAGGCAAGATATGCAATTTTTTTTTTCTTTTGTTTTTTGTTTTTTGTTTTTTTTCAGGCTCTGCAATGTCTAACTTCCTTAAGCTTTCTAATTGACATATGTAACAAGCGTTAGGCCGATGACTCGCAAGCCAGGTGGCTTTAGGGCACTAGATGTAGAACATCCATAAGCGCTTATTAACTTAAGTAAAAAAAGCTACGAAGTCCAATTAGCCATATCATAAATCAACATTGAACTTCACACCTTTTGACACGAACACTCAATGTTTAATGTGACAAAAGGTTTGGCTACTCAGCGGAAAACTCAACATGATCTTTTTTTTCTTTTTCCTTCTCTTATTTATTTACTTTTTATCTTGTAAGCCAATGGTTATTCATCAATAGGTCATCCAACAAATCTCAAAGAGAACAAGCTTAAGCTCAAACATCATACCTCACTGAAAACATGCTAATGTGCTCATAAAAATTTATCTCAAAACAAGTGAAATCTCTTTTACCCAAAAAGAACTCAAAGGACTCAGATTCCTAATGACATAATGATGTGTTCAACCCTTTAAGCAAGCTAATGAAATGTAAACCACAGTCACAGTTTAACTTAAACTTGACAAAAACATAACATTTTTTTTTTTTTTAACACAAAATGACAAATAAAAATAAACAAATCAGAACTAAAATAAACAATAAGAAAAAATAAACAAATTAGAATAAAAATAAACAGACAAAGTGTTCTTTCATATCTCCAAACTTGAATTACACATTTCCCTCAATGTGTAGTATAGAAATACATTACTGGAAATAAGGAAACATCATGGTGTGAAAAGGGGTAGGGCATCCTCCAAACTTAAACACCAAAACACCTGTCAACAAAAGCTAACAGCACTATTTTTTTTTTCCCCGTGGAAACAAAACATCAAGAGATTAATTGCTGTTAGAATTTAATCCAATCTGATCTTTAATCCGATTTAACCATTTTCTTGGATTTGGCTAAGCTTAACCACATCGTCTAGGTCTTCTCAAAGTATGCTTTCTTCCAAACTTTGTATTTTTTCCTTTAAAGCTATAGTTTTTCTTTAATGACCTACAGAATACTAAAAACACAAAACTAACACAAAATATTAAGTAACGACATAGCTAAAAGATTAACTAATGTAAATAAAGGGGTTTGAATATGCAATATTTGGCACTTATCACTAATTGTGCTAATTTTTGTTTTCATGCATCTCAACCTTGTTTGAATGACATGAATTGGGCATTTGAATAAATCATGGTTCTTTGAACTTGTGTGCATCTTTCATGTGCATAATTGAATCTACCATGCCCTCTTGTTTGTGTTGTATGCTCATAATGTCTGTAACCTCCAAGTTTATACCTTCCAAGGATACAAGTTACGACATTTGAGGTTCTTTCTTTGTCTTTTATGACAAAATGTGGAGAATGGGGTTTGTTGGAACACTTGTTAGGAAAAAGTTGCTCTTGTTAAGGGGGAGTTAACATTAGAGCTGGGTTCCCTTTATGAATCTTACATATCTTCAGTTGTCTTTGACATATTCTATGAGATATTTTGGCTTGATATGCCTTTATGACACATGTTTAGTTATATGTGATTCCTTGTTTAATTTCTTTCACATGTTTGTGTCTGATTGTTGTATTTTGGGGAGAATGTGTTTCATTCATCTACCCCTTTGACCATTCATACAAAAAGGGAGAGAGAGTATTTTGTGTGAAGGGGGAACTTGCGCTTTTTGTTAACATGTTTGGTGCTTTGATCTTTGTATCTCACCAACAAGGTTTTGTTTGGTTCTTTGATCTTTCTATCTGAACTTGCTTGTTGTTGACTTGTTTGGTGCTTTGACCTTTGTATCTCACAAACAAGGTTTTGTTTGGTATTTTAATCTCTATATCTTGCTTTTTCTTGACGTGTTTGGTGCTTTGATTTTTGTATCTCATAAACAAGGTTTGTTTGGTACTTTGATCTCTGTATCTTACAAACAAGGTTTTGTGTTCCCCTCTTTTATTGACTTGTTGCCTTGTGTTCTACAGTTTTTCTCTTATTGGCGTGTTGCCTTGTGTTCTGCAATTCTTTTCTTATTGGCATGTTGTCTTGTGTTCCGCAGTTCTTCTCTTATTGGTGTGGTGCCTTGTGTTATGCAGTTCTTCTCTTATTGGCATGTTGCCTTGTTCGTTCTTTTCCTGTTTTTGTGATTTAAATAAAACATGGGTTATATGTTTTTCTTGATACAAACTCATGTGAGTGGTCATTCAATGATAGTGTTGGAAGCGTCTCCCACTTTGTTTTTAATGCTATGCTTGTAATGAGTTTGTTATTATTTTCAGAGAACAGGTACATTAACATATTCCATCAACCAAAGTCTAGTAGTGGTTTGTTGGGCTGGGGTTGGGGTTGTAAATTGTAATTTACTTGTAATTATTGTTATCTCAGATGTTTTTTCATTTTGTCATTGAATGGCCAAAGGGAGAGATTGTTAGGTCATATTTGGCCTTATTCAATGAGCAAAAAATGTGTTTGTAATTTTTCATTTCTACCCTTGTGTTAAGGTGAAGATTGGAGGTGTTTTGGGTTTCGTCATTAAATGGCCAAAGGGAGAGATTGCTAGGTTTAGTTTGGCCTTATTTAATGATCAAAACATTTGTTTGTATTTTTCCATTCTTCCCTAGGTATCGGGGTGAAGATTGGATGTTTGTTAGAGTTTTTTGCCTTTCCCATTAGATAGAGCATCAAACAAGCTCGTGACAGCACTAAAGGAGTGCTCTCTGGTTTCCCGTCAAGAACCTCGTCAGGATGGGACATGTAACGGAAAGTTTCTGTTTTCTCATCAGAAGTCACGTCAAAATGGGACATTTAATGAGAGGATACTGGTTCCTCGTCAAGAACCTCGTCAAAACGGGACAAGTGACAAGAGCATTTCTCATAGGAAGCTCGTCAGAATGGGACAAGTGTCGAGAGCAAAACTGAAACCTCTATTTTCTCATCAGGAACCCCTTTAGGACAGGACATGTAACAGGACCAAAGTTAGACTCCCTGGTTTCCCGTTAGCTGATGCGTTATGACAGGCTCGTGATGGGTATTTAGATCTACTTTTTTACTCCTTGCATCCTAACGAGGATTAACCCCCATTATGACGAGAACGGCTCAAAATATCAAATTTTGGCCTTCCCATCCTAATGGAAGAAAATCCCAATTAAGACAGAAATAAGTAAAGCTGCAAATCCATAAATACCTATCTTATTTCTGCACAACTTTTTAAACCTCTTCATTTCCATTTATGCTCCTCTACGCTTTGAGGTTCCCGGTGAAGAAATGGTTGCTTCTATCACTCAAGGAAGTAATACCCTTCACCATTTTGTGTACCAAGTAAGGCTGCCTAAAAAGCTTCATGCTTTCTCACCTACTTGGGATTTTGGTTTTTGCTATTTTCAAGCCACACCATACACATTACTCAACTACAAAGAAGTCTACCGAATGATCCGTAAGGAGATGCGCTGCATAAAGGTAGTCATGATGGAGAAAAGCTGGGATGCTTGTTGCTCTTACAAGGCTAGAGGTCCTATAGGAAGAGAGTATTGTCTAGTCTATAACTGTGAAACTTCATATAGTGATTTCTTGGGTTTGGCTGCTCCAGAGCAGTTTTTCCCTTGAGGTGCTCAAAGGGTTTTTCACTTTGTTAACAAAATCTTGTATTGTGGTTGTATGAATGTTCTTTATTTGTGTGTTGGTTTGTTTTTAAGCATAGCGTTTTATTTTCCTTATATAAATCGCTTATGCATTTGATTTGGGGGTAGAACACGATCGTCGTTGTTCTTTCATATTCAATCTAATATATGAGATAGGTGCTCTCAAGGATATTATTATAATCTTTCATGACAAAAATCGTAACCACATGCTATATTTTGCTAGACATTTGGCTCCATCAAAGACGTTAATTATTGTATCCCCTTCAAATGCAACGGGAATTGTTGCGGTTTAAGGTGCGTATTGATATTATTCTGACTTCCTTAATTTCTTCTGGTTGAATATATATTTGTTGCATTTTCGCTATACAATTTATACCTTGGTTATTGTAGGAGATTGAAAAAATTATGCTGCTTCCATACTTGCGTGAGAAGAATTTGAAAGGCCAAATCCCTAAGGATATATTTATAGAGACACATAGAAAATTACAAAGAGATGGTGAAATGTGGATGGACACATTAAACTATTGCATGCTTATGGCAACATTGATTGCCACTGTAGTTTTTGCTACCGCCTTCACTATACTAGGTGGAAACCAACAAGAAAATGACACTCCTATCTTTTTGGAAAGTAACTGGTTTATAGTATTCTTTATATCAGATGCATTCACATTGTTATCCTCTTCAAGTTCGATATTAATTTTCTTGTCAATTCTTACATCTCATTACAAAGAAGAAGATTTTCTAAAATCGTTACCTTAAAGGTTGGTGTTTAGTGAAGAAATTCAAAATGAAATAGAAAATGAAATAAATTGTAGAATAATAATAATAAAAAGTCACAAAAGATTTTACGTGATAAAGCCTAAAAGGCTACATTATGCTCTTATTATTTTATTGATATTACAATACAAATGCTCATATTTATAGGAGAATTGAAGTAGATAAGTATGGTAATCAAATCTGATTAATTTGATTACCATGAAACCTAATTACAATCACTCTTATACAAGATAAATAACATACAGTATTAATTTAATATATTTCCTTTCAATGTAGGAAATATATTATCTAACATTTGGACTCACTGCGCTCTTCATCTCCATAGTAGGCATGTTAGCCGCATTTAGTGCAACTTGCATTTTGGTCTATAAGAACAAAATGTTGAGGATTCTGATTATTATAATTACTTTGACTGCTTTCCCAATTATTTTGTTTGTTCTACTACATTATGATCTTTGGTTTGGTATAATCCACTCAACATACTGGTCTAGATTTCTTTTTCAGCTACGTAAACATGGGCTTTTCTAGAAAAGAGAAGACGTCAACCACAACAATTGATTAGTAGATCGAAAAGGAAGGCCAAGGAAGGGGTTTAGCAAACGTCAAGACTAATCAATTTAATCTTCATTAGAATTATTCTTATTTGTGTGAGAAATATAATTTCATGCTACATTTTTTATTTTAAAGCCATGATTGGGTTTTGATTGAAGTCAAGCTACAATTTAATAAGGAATTACATTTGTCGAATAATGTACTATACCTCTCATTTGACCTTCCTTTCAAACATATGTAACCTTTTATTTGGATAAAAGATTATTGTTTTTATTTATGATATTGTATTTACTGAGCAAGATGTTTCAACTTGAATTTTAAATGACCTTTGTGAAAAAGTTTTAAAATTGATATAATCATGCATGTATATCTATGTTTTTTGTTTGAGAACTTTTTACAATAGAAGGTATTTATCTTTAACAAGAAGGTATTTATTGAAAATTGCGTTTTTTGTTTAACAAGAAATACATTTTCAATAGAACGCATTTTTGTTTAAGTATTGGAAAAAAACTCTTTAACAAGAATGTATTTATCTTTAAAGAGTTTTTTGTTTGAGAAATTTTTATATAGTTGGCCTCATTTCAACTCACAGTTGGCTTCCATTTATGGCCCATAATTGACCTTATTTTTGCCCCACAATTGCGGTTGTTTATGCCATTTATTGGCCAGCTTCAATCACCGCCATTGGCCACCACTAATTCCATTGGGTTTCGATCATAATATTCAACTTCGATCCATCTACACTCTAGATGAAGTTGGACCAATTTTAACAATGGGGCACATTACTGTTTGCTACCAGACAACCTGAAGGCCGTTCCCCCCATCAATTTGTAGGAAGGTGTTAAGGATAAAATCTCATGCTCCTGTTACTAATTCATCTGTTGCTCTTGCCAACAGTTTCTCAGCTTTTAGCCCCAGATCACCAGCTACCTACTCCGGTGCTCTCGTTTTGGATTATGACCCTTTTGTCATTTCTTCTCAAAAATCCACTATTCCTTTCATTAAATACGATAAAACATCAGCTTATGTCATTCTTCCTCATTCTGAGCATTTATTTCATATTGAGATAAATCATTCTCACATCAAATCTCCTACTCAAATTGCTGCTTCCTACTTTCCTTCCCAGTTTCATTGGATCCCCGAGCATCCTTTGAAAACTCTTTCATACTACACTAATACCTTGCTCCAGACAAAGTCTGTTCATTTCACTCCCATCTACAATAAAACTGAACTCAAAAAACTACTTTATCACATTGTCTATTTTAATAGAATCATTCCTGAAAAAGAATGGGGGGAACATCCCTCTAACCCAAGAAAATTGGAAGATTTCCCAATCCCGTTTTGCTATTATGATTACATTGATGCCTGGTCCAAATTTATGCTTTATCAAAACCCCAAGTTTGACCACTCTTGGTTCATAAACTTTGATAAAGAATTTGGAGGAGGCATCCTCCCTCTCTGGTTCTCCAGATGATGGATGAAGTTTGGTCTTATTCCTGATATCCTCCCACTAAAACTCGTTGAGACTTTCAAATCATTCAAGAATCTTTACAATACTGATGAACATGGGGCCAAATTTCCCCGCATTCTACACTTTGTCAAAAAGTTCAAAATTCTTTGGATCATAAAATGGCAATATGTCATTCTTGATGACAAGCTAGATTGACATTGGTATGTAAAATGGTGGGATAATTACCCACGGGTTGATAATATCGTTGAGAATGTCAAAAATCTAGCCCATTTGCCAAAGATTCAAGTCCCTCCAATTCCCAATCAATTAACCATTGGCAATCCTGCCAAGCTGATAACTCCTAGTACTTTCCTTTCCCCTCCTAAAGAGGCCACTACCCCCGCAACTTCTTCCCACTACAAAAAAAACAAGGTTTAGTAACGCTTGGAATATAGGCGTTTTAATAAAACATCCCCTTATAGGGACGTTTTATTGTGTAAACGACACAAAATAAAATTAGCAACGCCTGCGCAAAAAAAGTCCCCTTAATTCGGGACATTCCAATAGGATATGCCCCAATTTAGTTAATTAAGTGTGCTTGGCTGGCAAGCGCCCTTAATTCAAGACGCTTGCTATCTAGGCGCCCTTAGTTAGGAGCGCCTGCCAGCTAGGCGCCCCTAATTAAGTGCACCAGGCTGGCAAGCGCTCCTAATTAAAGGCACCTGGCTGGCAAGCGCCCTTAATTCGGAACGCCTACTATCCAGTTGCCCTTAATTAGGGGCGACTGTTAGTTAGGCGCCCTTAATTAAGTGCGCCTGGCTGGCAAGCGCTCCTAATTAAGGGGGCTTGGCTGGCAAGTGCCCTTAATTCGGGACGCCTGCTATCCACGTGCCCTTAATTAGGGGCACCTGCCAACTAGGCGCACTTAATTAAATGCGCCTAGCTGGCAGGCACCCCTAATTAAGGGCGCCTGGCTAGCAAGCGCCCTTAATTAAGTGCGCTTGGCTGGCAAGTGCCCATAATTAAGGGCGTCTGGCTTGCAATCGCCCTTAATTAAGTGCGCTTGGCTAGCAAGCGCCCTTAATTAAGTGAGTTTGGCTGGCAAACGCCCCTAATTAAGGGTACCTGGCTTGCAAGCGCTCTTACTTCGGGACGCCTGCTATCCAAGCACCCTTAATTAGGGGCGCTTGCCATTTAGGTGCCCTTAATTAGGGGCGCCTACCAGCTAGGCGCCCTTAATTAAGTGCACATGGCTGGCAGGCGCCCCTAATTAAGGACGCTTGCCATCTAGGCGTCCTTAATTAGGGGCGCCTGCCAGCTAGGCGCCCTTAATTAAGGGTGCCTACAAGAATTAAATTATTATTGTGGCCTATCCCGATAATTTCTGAATTAGTATTATTTTTGTTTTTATATCACATAGTTTAATTTTTAATCTAGACAACCACATTAACTGATTTTGCATTTATATATTTTTTAGTTTAAGTCTCTTTTAAATGTTTTTTAATTTTTAGTATTTACTTTTTATTTTTATAAATAAATTTATAAGTGTTTTTTAATTTTAATATATTTATATTTTTTGTTTTTGCGAGCGGGAACTTAATTTTCTTTTTGATTCCTCAGCTCCCGCTCTAAGACTTAATTTCTCCCTCAATATATATTTTCCCTAACCTCTCCCCGCGTGGCCCGCCTGTCCCCCCTCTCTGCATCAGGATATATATATATTAGATCCCTAGCCTCTCCCCTCTCCCTCAATATATATTGATCCATATCTCTCTCTACGGCGCTAGTCGCCCCTCTCTCAATCTCGATTTTCCTATCTCTCTCTTCGGCGCCCAGTGACCCACACGTTTGGCCAACCCACCGGCCATCTTCTCCAGTCGAAACCGGCCTGCCTCTCTCTATGTTCCTGTACTAGTGAGTCTCTCTCTGTCTCTGTCTCTGTTTTTCTTTGTATCTGCTGTCTCTTTAAGTTGTCGATTTGGGATTCTAATAGTCAGATTTTTTATGTATTATGATTTTTATGAGAATTAGGAATTTTAAATTCAACAAAGTTTTCTCTACTTTTAGGGTGTAGTTGGTTTGTTGAATGCAACAATCACAATTTTGAAGAATCTCCGTGGTTGTCCTGGAGTGTTCTTTCAAATTTAATTCAGTTTTGATTTCACTGTGCAGTTCGTTCATATTAACATTTAGTATTGAATTATTATTGCAGAATTAAGTGGATCGGAATACCTCTTTTCTTTTTTTTTTTTTTAAAAAAAATTTATTGTTTTTCCTTATCCTTTATTATCATGTTCCTTTGTTTTTCCTCTTTATTGGTAGTGCCAGAATAGTCCACTTTACTATCCAAAATTACTCGTCGAGATTGGTGCCATTTTTTTGAATTTTAATTGCCTTATGTAAGTTCTTTGGAAAAGTTGTATATATACCATTGTGGAAGAAACATGATGATCTTCTGGAGTCCGGAATATACCTTAATTAGGGTAGCGCTTGCCAGCCAGGCATCGTTAATTAAGGGCGCCTAGCTGGCAGGCACCCCTAATTAATGGCGCTTGCTATCCAGGCGCACTTAATTAAGGGCGCCTGGATAGCAGACGCATCAAAATTATTTTTAGTTATATAGGAGAATTAGCTGCTCAAACATTAAGTTATATAAAAATAACTTAAACACAATAAATGATAAAAGAGAAAGGAAGAACAACATAAAATTTGAAATTCTAATGTTGGCTTATATTTTATCCTTTATCTTTTATCCTTTAATGTTGGCTTATATAACTTAAACACAATAAAAATTATTTTATTGCTGTATAAATGATAAAAGATAAAGGAAGAACAACATAAAATTTGAAATTCTAATGTTGGCTTATCTTTCATCCTTTATCTTTTATCCTTTAATGTTGGCTTATATAATTTAAACACAATAAAAATTATTTTATGCTGTTCTTCTTTTATCTTTTATCCTTTTATAGGGGAACTAGCTGCTCAAACACAATTCATTACTGTTGACTTAAGAACATATATATGATTGCATAATATACATTTGCATCTATTTATATATAGGTGAGAATGAATTAACAAATGAAGATGAGGATGCAGCTGATGCAGAAGGCGACCATTGTGGATCATCACAAAGTATGTGTAGATCTTCATATCTTAGTCAATTGTAATATAATCTAATTATATATAGGTTTGAACTTTCAAAATAGTTAGATATAAGTTTGTAATTTAATATATATATTTTTTTTGGTTTTATCATTTGCAGGTAATCGTTAAGTGACGTACGTATACTTGACCTGTTAGGTTGAGTACGTATTTGACACCAAATGCTAAGCGAACTCGTTGATATATTTTATTTCATATGTAATAAACAATTTTTGTGAACTCTTTTAAGAGGTGGTACACTTTGTGTTTATGATATCGTTTTGGATATTTTATTTCATATGTATGGTATAATTTTTGTTAACTCTTTAAGATGTGGTACGTACACTTTGTGTTTATGATATCATCATTTTGGATTTAATTGTCTTATGAGATATGAGATTGTATATATGGATTAGATATGTATTGTGAGATATATATGTATAAGATTGTATGAGATTGATGAATGGAGAAAATATTTATGGATTAATCCAATATTTATGGAGAAAATACGCAATACAATATTGTATTGCATATTGTATATCAGAAGAAAATAAAAAATATATATGGATTGCATGGGAAAAATATTTTCTCTAAATATTAATTATTGGAGGCGCTTCGCAGCGTAGAAGTGCTTCCATATAGAAATAGGGGCCCTTTACACGCAAGCGCCCCCATTTATGAAAGGGGACGCTTGCCCACCTGAGCGCCCCCTTTTTAGAATGAGGGCGCTTCCTAGGTAAGCGCCCCCTTTTTTAGGCAAGTGCCCCCCATTTATGAAAGGGGGCGCTTGCCCACCTGAGCGCCCCCTTTTTAGAATGAGGGTGCTTCTTAGGTAAGCGCCCCCTTTTTTAGGCAAGCACCCCCATTTATGAAAGGGGGCGCTTGCTCACCTGAGCGCCCCCTTTTTAGAATGAGGGTGCTTCCTAGGTAAGCGCCCCCTTTTTTAGGCAAGCGCCCCCATTTATGAAAGGGGGCGCTTGCCCACCTGAGCGCCCCCTTTTTAGAATGAGGGTGATTCCTAGGTAAGCGCCCCCATTTATGAAAGGGGACGCTTGCCCACCTGAGCGCCCCCTTTTTAGAATGAGGGCGCTTCCTAGGTAAGCGCCCCCTTTTTTAGGCAAGCGCCCCCATTTAAAAAGGGGTCGCTTCCTAGGTAAGCAACCCTTTTAAAAAAATGGGGTGCTTGCCTAGGAAGCGCCCTTATTTTAAAAAGGGGGCACTTGCCTAGGAAGCACCCTTATTCTAAAAATGGGGCGCTTGATTAGGAAGCGCCCCCTTTTTTAAATGGCGGCGCTTGCTTAGGAAGTGCCCCCATTTAAAAACGGGGGTGCTTGCCTAGGAAGTGGCCCCATTTAAAAAAGGGGGCGCTTGCCTAGGAAGCGCCTCCATTTTAAAAAAGGGGGCGTTTTTCACAACTAAGTGCCCCCTTTTAAAAAGGGGGGCGCTTTGTTCCAAACGTCCCCTTTTCGAGGTGTTTTTTCGTAAAAAAACGTCTCAATCTTAAATTCTAGTCGCCATAAAAACCGACATGTCCCAAGTGCCCCTAATCAAGCGTTGCGAAATCAATAGGGACGTTTTTTTAGCCAAAAATGCCCCAAATAACCATGTCACTAAACCTTGTTTTTTTTGTGGTGACGTTATGTGGGTCTAACAATACCACATGGTATTACTAGTTGGCCCTAATACCATTTGTAACGATCGAGTAAAGGCGTTAGTCACATTCGCATTATCACTCCAAAATGATTAATCAATTTGGACAAGGAGGAGATGATTGCTGAGTTTTAATGAGTGCTAGTGTTGACACGCATTTTTGTTTATTTCTTTTTTTTTCTCTAAATGTTTTATTTTTCACAAACAAATTTTAGTTTTATTAATGTTAACTTGAAAACTCAAATACATATTGTATAAAACAAACTAGCAAAGCATCCGTGGTTCATATTATTAAAAAACAAACATCATTTGAAACAAGAGAAAATTGAGAACTTCTATGTAACAAGTCGGGGTCTTGCACATTGCTCTAAAAAGCCTCCAGTTGAATCTGTAACATAGAATGCGATAAGTATGAAATGCAGCTCAATAAATAAAGTAGATAGAAAAAAGCATAGAAATACATGCTTCTAATTAAGTAAATAGAAGGTCAGTTACAGGAAAATTGTGTTCAAATTACAAAATAATAATAATAATAATAATAAATAAGTAAAAGCTTACCATACTTATGGTAACACTTTCATTATTAAAATTTTTAGAAGGCTATTCACTAAAATGAGAACTCTATTTCGTCAATTCAAATGAAATCACTCGATTGGGTTTTTTGTTTGGCTATCTATACATATTTGTCAAAATTCACTAAAATTTGACAACCCTTTAACCGTATATATATATATATATATATTGACAATTATTGGCTATGATAGTGATAAATAGATGTTTGGCAGTGCTTTAACGCGTGGTACACTTTGAGGTTCATGTGAAAGAAATAACGTTCAATGTTTTGTGAATATATATTCATAATAAACCTTTTCTTGCAGTCTTAAAAATTAATAATATTACAATTTAAAAACATTCTTTCTGACATTTAAGAAAATTGATAAGCATTTACTCGACGTGAATATTTTTTTCATGCAATATTATATGTGCATTCTTTCAATGACGAGAGAGATAGGAAAAGAACTCTTTACCAAATCTCAAACCCTGAGCTCATGGGTTGTGTGGGCGGTTCTTATAATCGTGGTTCTTGACATGCGTTTCATAACATTGTTCGAAACAAAGTCCAAGTAGCGGAAACTTAGTTCCTTTGATATTTATCAGGCAACTCTTTGCGCAAGTTTCAATGCCCAAACCCACAACTTCCTCTTTAGAATGAAGTATGAGACAATCTATAAAGCCATGATATAGACACTGACCATAACAATGTGCTACTACGATTCCTTTCTTCTTACAATGTTCATATCATCTTATAAGGCAAGTAACCATTGTTGCCTCTTGCTCCTCATGCTGCTTCGAATCCTGATCCCCAGGCTTTAGCTCTAGCTCCTGATGGACTCCTTCAGATATTTATCAAGGTTAGAGAAATTAGAAAGCATAATAGGAACCGAAGGCGCAAAAGAGGTCGATGCTAGATTATTAGCTTGTATTTTAACTACAATAAGGATGTGCAATGTACACTATCATAACCGCCATAAGTTTTCTAAGACATTTCCTAGCCTTCTCTTTTTTCCAATATTAGATGACATGACGACTTAAAAAAGCCTTTAAACCCTTATATGCAATTGATTAATGATTAGACACACTTGGGATTGATTTGTTCTTGCATTAATTTTATTCAAACAAATGTTGTTTAATAGTTGGGACTTTTGGAAGTATGAACGTTTCCCAGTTGAATGGCTTTTAGTTGAAGTAACACCTTTTAGCTAGGATCATACTTTCAAAACTATTATGAAACCTTGTGATCATAGCCAAAAGGTAACTAAAAGTCATTCAACTGGAAAAATGTCACACTTCAAAAAGTTCCAAATATTAAACAACACTTATTTAAATAAAATTAATGCAAGAACAAGTTAATTACAAGGTTTCATAATAGTTATTTTTTTAGGGAAACTTCACTTAATTAACTCTCTTAAATTTTCATTACTTTTGTAATCATCTTTCTAAAGTTCAAAAACTCTCAAGCTAGTATATTAAACTTAAAAAAATTTGTAATGCCATACCTCCGTTAAGATTTTTTGTTAAATCAGACTGTAAATAGGTGAAATAACCCTTATACCTATATAAAATTTATAAAATTACAAAAGGGGTAACTTCACTTTAGACTCCTGAATTACCACGCGATTTAACAAGCCCCCTTCAAACTTCAAAACCTCTTAATTTGAACTCCTGAACTTTCAATTGCGGTAAATTTGAATTCCTCTGTTATATTTTAAACGTTACAAGTGAGACAATAGCATTTATACCCCTGACTTTTTTATAAAATTACAAATTTACCTTAATTCCAAATTAAAATAAATAAATAAAAACGAAAATCAAAGATATTTTGGTCTTTTTAAGTATTGGCGTTAGATGTTAACGGCTAAATCTAATGGAAACGTTCAAATTGACTGCAATTGAAAGTTCAGATATTCAAACTGAGAGATTTTGAAGTTTGAGGTGCCTTGTCAATTCGTGTGGTAATTCAGGAGTTTAAAATAAGTTACCCCATTACAAAATTAACTTAATCTAAAAAAAAAAAAAAAAAAAAAAAGCACCATGAGTCTAGTGACCAGTGACCCACGCCATTGTCTAGTGGTGACCCACAAGATTGGTCTATGGGTCACCAAATCCACCGGACCATTCCTGCCTTTTTTTTTTCAGTTATTTTTGGAATTTAAAGGTTGCTATTATGATTTAACAAAAAAATCTTAACAGAAGGGTAACATTACAAATTTGATACTAAATTGAGAATTTTCGAACTTTAGGGGGTGATTGTAAA
>NC_081545.1:18163530-18172704 GCF_901000735.1 Corylus avellana | reverse complement strand
TCAAAACTTAACAAAAATACAAGAAGTATAAAATGCAAGATCATGAAATACATAAACAAAACTCCCCCTCAATGCATGACTTAATAACAACAAGAAACTTGAAATGAACAAGACTTCTCCCTCTCAAAAGTCCAATGAACACACATGATACACACATCAACGACTCATGTATCGTACAATGACTATCCCAAACATGTTCCAAATATGCAAAATATATATATGAGACTAGAAATGGCAAGAAACTCATATTGCTTAACACAAGCAAAGAAAAATGTTCCATTCAACCCATGCTTGTGTGGTGTGTATGTGTAAGCCATTCAAAAAGAAAAATTGTCAACATACAAAATGAGGAGAAAGTTTTACCACCATAAGATTTTGACAAGTATATCAAATCAAAAGTCAAACATTGTCATACTAGGGCCTAGTCACTCTCATTTTATACATTTCTCTTTGTAAAACAATTTGCACAAGCTTGACACAGTAAAATAAATTCCTTTTGGAATATGATCTCTTGATTTTATTTTTTTTTTCACTATTTTATTTATTTTTCTCTATGAGAAAGTGCCCATAAACTTGTGATACTGATCACAAAAGAGAAAGCATGAATTTATAAACCTTAGGTTCAACTAGCATATAGTCAATTTGAAAAATATGACTAGTCAAAAACTTCATATGATTACCTAACAGATCTTACAAATAAAGTGAAACAAAACCTCAATTTAAGCTTAAATGTGCACAAGGGATAAAGCATAGGCAAAATATACCATATAAGCTCAGACTTTAGGTAACCACAAAAACAAGTCTATTGACACAAATTTTCATTTCATGCATATTAAGAACATTCCAAGATGTAAAGAATTAAATCCATAAAAGTAACATGAGAAATTAATGGACTATCTAGGTGCATAAGACAAAATAAAGAAAAGAACAACAACCAAAGTAAAATATTTGTCTTTTTGTTATTTTTCACAAAAGAAATGCACACAAACGAAAAACAATTGCAAAATAAATAAAACAAAAATGCAATGCAAAAAAAGAAAAAAGAAAAACAACATGCTCTAAGATATGCAAAGATATGCAAGAAAATCAATCATAGGCATGTGGGTGACTCACCTATCATAAGGTGAGATCACTATCCCTCCCCCTCAAGGGGTGAATGATATCATTATTTCTAACCCACATTTGAGAAATCTTAAGTCTAGACTTGTGATTTTGCTCAAACTTATCTAGCCTAGATAACACTTATCTCGTCATTATGACCAAACTCTCACTTTCGTTCATGGAATATGAATTTTCATTTATATGCACATGAGGTTTCAATTTAAAACAATTTGGTCGAATATGATCAATTTTGCTACAATGATAACTGGTGGAACAATTATGAGGAGGAATATATTTAGACTTTGATATAGGTAAACACGACTCTATATCACATTTTTCTTTCTTAGGAGAAGCCGAGTTTTTCCAAAGTCTTTGAGATTTAAACTGAAAACAGTTTGGTCTGATGTGACCAATAATCCCACAATAGTGGCAGGTAAGAACAAACTTAGCTTGAGTTTGTTTCTTAGAAGAAGTCTTGGATTTGGGCTTCACACAATTATTCAAACAAGAAGTTTTGTCATTATCCAAACAGACTATATTAGCCTTAACTTCTTTAACATTCATAGGCTTAACAAACAATGAATTTCTGTCAGATTTAGAAGCATGTGAAGTAGAGCTACCAACATTATCAACAATCATAGAAATCCCAGAATTATCACCATCAGAAGTCTGAGTATGCATTATTTTCCCAAAGGAATTGCTAGAGAATTTTTTCAATTGAGTTTTTGACTCTTTTAATTTATTCTCTAACAAGTCAACTTTAGAAACTTGAACATAATTTTCAAATCTTAAAGAATCAATTAAGACATGTGATTCAGATAATTTAGTTACTAAAGATTCTTTCACATGTTTAAGATCTTGAAAACCCTCCAAACAATTTGTGCATTCATGTCTCAAAAATGTGAATTTTTTCAACAAATTGTTGAAGGAGTTTATAAGTTCATATTCCATTTGAGAAATATTCATAGTAAACAAGGAGTCAAAAGATTTCACTCAGGAATTTAATCCAAACAGAGTGAACCCGCTTTGATACCAATTGAAAAACGCTTAATAAGTTTAAATATCACAATTTTATGCAGAATTAACGGAAATTGAAATCTAAGCAAACAATCACTAAAAACAAGTAAAACAAAAAAACAAAAATTTTAGTGATGAAGATGAAACATTTTAGAAAACGTTCTAAAAGTAAAACCTCTCCAGGGTAGCTAAACCCAGAAAATTACTATCAAAAGATTATCCAGAGATTACAGACACTATGAACACTTATAACATTTTGCAAGACTTTTGCTCTGTAAGATCGACAAGCCTCCAACTTGTCTCTTTGCTCACAATCTTCTTTAACGTGATTCTCTTTTATCGGACCATTCCGATAGACTTCAATTAAGCATACAATCAAAACTAACAAAAATCCTATAAGAGGAATCAATTTGACTCACAACAAAATAATCATTTAAGCACAGCCTCACACGAATTCTAAGGTTCTAAAATCCATGCCTCTCATCAAACCCTAGACTTGGGCTCACTAAAAACACGTTTTTGGGCATAATAGGTATGTGGTGTCCGGACAGGTTAATAGGCTGTCTGGATAGGGCCTTGTAGAGCAGAAACAGAGTTTCTGGAACTGTTGTCCGGACAGGGAGAGGGCCTGTCCGGACAGGGACTACAAAGGGTGAAAATAAGCAATCATCAGCAATTTGGAAATTCCGTCGGTCCAAGATCAACAGTTTCGATCGATGGGTGTTTGTAGTCCGATTAAACTGAAACTTTGCAGAAACGTTCATGACACATGAATCTACTTTATGAACAGTGGAGATTTGATCATGAGCATTTTATATCAGTGTTTGAGCCCATAAACAGTAGTATCTGCATTTTGGAATCGAATTGAGCCAACAAAAATGCTAACAATTTTGATTCCTAAATTCTCTTATTTTACATCCACAATCAAATTTGTTGTGAGAAACTTTGACAAGATGTTTGTTAAAAACGCAGTATACATTCAACTCAACCAACCTTATTCTTTGTTTATGTAGATGATTTTCTTAAAAAAATATTTGAAGTACTATAGCTTTTATTATAATTATCTTATAAATTGATGTGACAGTTCATAATTGACAACAAGTAAACTCCTAATTAATTAAATTAACTGGTCAAAAGTTTACTTAATCATTTTACCAATTATTAATTGTCACTTCAATTTGTAAAAGAATAGATTTTATAGTTATAATATCCCTAGCGACGCTCTTCTTTTTTCAACAGTTACACTCTTGTGAAAGCCAAACTCTCATTCACTATTTTTACAGATAAAATTTAAGTCCTCTATCTAATTCTTTTCTTCACTTCAATTCACCTTTCGTTCTTTCTTTTCTTTTTCTTTTTTCTTTTTTTAAATAAAAAAAAAAAGAAAATTATGCTGCTAATTCATATTTCAGAAGTACTAAGGAGTGCACTTTAAACAAGTCCTACGTGCTACTAATTGAGTCTTCTCTGACTTCCATTTTCTCAATTAATGTTCCCCCCAAACTCCCCCAACTGTCCAACGCGTTCCATGACCATATTGCTCCCATTACTGAGTTTAGTTGAGATGCATCGGTTTGGCAAGTGGGTGAAGCCTATATAAGGAGAGCTTTCATGCAAACGGATAGCAAATTAAGCTGTAATATCAAGGAGCCATGGGTGCCTCTTCGAAATGGCTCTCTTTGAGTCTTCTTGTCCTCTGCATTGTCCTCCAATTGAGCTCAATCACTACTCTTGGAGATGACAAGCTTGACAAAACTAGATTCGGTGACCATGACTGTGGATATGGGGGCCGACGAGGATGTGGTGGCAGGTGGGGTGGTCGTCGACCTTATGGTCGTGGGCCTTATGGTCATGGTCCTCGTGGAGGTGGCGGCGGTTTTGGTGGTGGAGGAGGTGTTGGTGGTGGGGCTGGAGGCGGTGTTGGTGGTGGTGGTGGTTTTGGCGGAGGGGGAGGAGGTGGTGTTGGAGGTGGGTCAGGTCATGGAGGAGGTTTTGGAGCTGGGGGAGGTGTAGGTGGTGGAGCAGGAGGAGGCATTGGTGGTGGAGGTGGAGGTGGTGCAGGTGGTGGTGGAGGAGTCGGTGGAGGTTCAGGCCATGGTGGAGGCTTTGGAGCGGGAGGTGGTGTAGGAGGTGGCGTTGGTGGGGGTGCTGGAGGAGGAGGTGGAGGGGGAGGAGGAGGTGGTGGTGGTGGTGGTTTGGGGGGAGGATCCGGCCATGGGGGCGGATTTGGTGCAGGTGGTGGAGTAGGAGGTGGAGCTGGCGGTAGTGTTGGAGGTGGAGGAGGAGCTGGAGGTGGTGGCGGTGGTGGTGTAGGTGGAGGGTCAGGTCATGGTGGTGGGTTTGGTGCAGGTGGTGGAGTCGGAGGAGGAGCTGGAGGTGGTGTAGGAGGTGGAGGAGGAGCTGGAGGTGGTGGCGGTGGTGGTATAGGTGGAGGGTCAGGTCACGGCGGTGGGTTTGGTGCAGGTGGAGGTGTTGGAGGCGGTGCTGGTGGAGGCGCAGGGGGTGGTGGCGGCCATGGAGGAGGGTTTGGAATTGGAATTGGCATCGGAATTGGAGTTGGAGCTGGTTCTGGTGCAGGTAACGGATCCGGAAGCGGGTCTGGGAGTGGTGGAGGTGGTGGACGTTAAAACATTTTGTCCCTCAAAATCAGTCTTAGAGTCGAGTTGTCTTGTTATGGGAAAGCTTATGGGCAGTACTACTGAAGATTGTAATTCCGTAATCAAATGAGAAATGTCATAATATTATAATTAAATTCCCTCTTTTCAATCAAAATACAATTACTCAGTTTCCATTTCATTTTTTCTACGATTACAAGCATTAAAATCAAGTAGATAAAAACTCCGTAGGGAAGCTCGTAAATAGGACTTGACGCAGTACGAACGACATAAAATAAATAAAGGTCAGCGGAAAATAGGATATGTATATATCTATGGCAATTGGCCACTGTTCAGCACTTTAAGCCGTACGTTAATAGATGGACCATTAATTGACCACCTACTCTACTCGTAACTTCAACCTCCAGAAGTTAGATGAAATAAAAACAAAGATCTTAAATACATAACCAAATACAAAACTATTTCATTAAACTTTTGATGTATGTTTTTTTTTTTTTTTTTCCCTTTCTTATTCTCTCTCATATGTCGTTATTTTCTATTTGTATACGTACTAAGAGTTCTTGAAAAACCTTAAACAAAAACTGATATTTTTGTTTTGAGAAATGTTATACACACATTTACTTTTACACTCTCAAATCAAATGCACACTTCTTAATGTGGCAATTGACTCACCTTCAACCCCGGCCCAACCAACACTAAGTTATTGTAATGCATTTTCATTTCTTGGATTCTTCTTGCAGGGATAACCAGAGACAGCTTGGAGGGTAGAGGAGGAAGAGTGCGACTGACCCTGCAAGCGAGCAAGCTTGTGTGAGTGACTTTTAAGAAGTGAGTACAGTCATACTTAGGAGAAGCATGTGAGATTTAGCGTATATAGTGACAATTGTGGTGTTGTTGTTCCCCATACACTACAAAAAAAACAAGGTTTAGTAACGCTTGGAATATAGGCGTTTTAATAAAACATCCCCTTATAGGGACGTTTTATTGTGTAAACGACACAAAATAAAATTAGCAACGCCTGTACAAAAAAACGTCCCCTTAATTCGGGACATTCCAATAGGATATGCCCCAATTTAGTTAACTAAGTGTGCTTGGCTGGCAAGCGCCCTTAATTCAAGACGCTTGCTATCTAGGCGCCCTTAGTTAGGAGCGCCTGCCAGCTAGGCGCCCCTAATTAAGTGCACCAGGCTGGCAAGCGCTCCTAATTAAAGGCACCTGGCTGGCAAGCGCCCTTAATTCGGAACGCCTACTATCCAGTTGCCCTTAATTAGGGGCGACTGTTAGTTAGGCGCCCTTAATTAAGTGCGCCTGGCTGGCAAGCGCTCCTAATTAAGGGGGCTTGGCTGGCAAGTGCCCTTAATTCGGGACGCCTGCTATCCACGTGCCCTTAATTAGGGGCACCTGCCAACTAGGCGCACTTAATTAAATGCGCCTAGCTGGCAGGCACCCCTAATTAAGGGCGCCTGGCTAGCAAGCGCCCTTAATTAAGTGCGCTTGGCTGGCAAGTGCCCATAATTAAGGGCGTCTGGCTTGCAATCGCCCTTAATTAAGTGCGCTTGGCTAGCAAGCGCCCTTAATTAAGTGAGTTTGGCTGGCAAACGCCCCTAATTAAGGGTACCTGGCTTGCAAGCGCTCTTACTTCGGGACGCCTGCTATCCAAGCACCCTTAATTAGGGGCGCTTGCCATTTAGGTGCCCTTAATTAGGGGCGCCTACCAGCTAGGCGCCCTTAATTAAGTGCACATGGCTGGCAGGCGCCCCTAATTAAGGACGCTTGCCATCTAGGCGTCCTTAATTAGGGGCGCCTGCCAGCTAGGCGCCCTTAATTAAGGGTGCCTACAAGAATTAAATTATTATTGTGGCCTATCCCGATAATTTCTGAATTAGTATTATTTTTGTTTTTATATCACATAGTTTAATTTTTAATCTAGACAACCACATTAATTGATTTTGCATTTATATATTTTTTAGTTTAAGTCTCTTTTAAATGTTTTTTAATTTTTAGTATTTACTTTTTATTTTTATAAATAAATTTATAAGTGTTTTTTAATTATAATATATTTATATTTTTTGTTTTTGCGAGCGGGAACTTAATTTTCTTTTTGATTCCTCAGCTCCCGCTCTAAGACTTAATTTCTCCCTCAATATATATTTTCCCTAACCTCTCCCCGCGTGGCCTGCCTGTCCCCCCTCTCTGCATCAGGATATATATATATATATATATTAGATCCCTAGCCTCTCCCCTCTCCCTCAATATATATTGATCCATATCTCTCTCTACGGCGCTAGTCGCCCCTCTCTCAATCTCGATTTTCCTATCTCTCTCTTCGGCGCCCAGTGACCCACACGTTTGGCCAACCCACCGGCCATCTTCTCCAGTCGAAACCGGCCTGCCTCTCTCTATGTTCTTGTACTAGTGAGTCTGTCTCTGTCTCTGTCTCTATTTTTCTTTGTATCTGCTGTCTCTTTAAGTTGTCGATTTGGGATTCTAATAGTCAGATTTTTTATGTATTATGATTTTTATGAGAATTAGGAATTTTAAATTCAACAAAGTTTTCTCTACTTTTAGGGTGTAGTTGGTTTGTTGAATGCAACAATCACAATTTTGAAGAATCTCCGTGGTTGTCCTGGAGTGTTCTTTCAAATTTAATTCAGTTTTGATTTCACTGTGCAGTTCGTTCATATTAACATTTAGTATTGAATTATTATTGCAGAATTAAGTGGATCGGAATACCTCTTTTCTTTTTTTCTTTTTTAAAAAAATTTATTGTTTTTCCTTATCCTTTATTATCATGTTCCTTTGTTTTTCCTCTTTATTGGTAGTGCCAGAATAGTCCACTTTACTATCCAAAATTACTCGTCGAGATTGGTGCCATTTTTTTGAATTTTAATTGCCTTATGTAAGTTCTTTGGAAAAGTTGTATATATACCATTGTGGAAGAAACATGATGATCTTCTGGAGTCCGGAATATACCTTAATTAGGGTAGCGCTTGCCAGCCAGGCATCGTTAATTAAGGGCGCCTAGCTGGCAGGCACCCCTAATTAATGGCGCTTGCTATCCAGGCGCACTTAATTAAGGGCGCCTGGATAGCAGACGCATCAAAATTATTTTTAGTTATATAGGAGAATTAGCTCCTCAAACATTAAGTTATATAAAAATAACTTAAACACAATAAATGATAAAAGAGAAAGGAAGAACAACATAAAATTTGAAATTCTAATGTTGGCTTATATTTTATCCTTTATCTTTTATCCTTTAATGTTGGCTTATATAACTTAAACACAATAAAAATTATTTTATTGCTGTATAAATGATAAAAGATAAAGGAAGAACAACATAAAATTTGAAATTCTAATGTTGGCTTATCTTTCATCCTTTATCTTTTATCCTTTAATGTTGGCTTATATAATTTAAACACAATAAAAATTATTTTATGCTGTTCTTCTTTTATCTTTTATCCTTTTATAGGGGAACTAGCTGCTCAAACACAATTTATTACTGTTGACTTAAGAACATATATATGATTGCATAATATACATTTGCATCTATTTATATATAGGTGAGAATGAATTAACAAATGAAGATGAGGATGCAGCTGATGCAGAAGGCGACCATTGTGGATCATCACAAAGTATGTGTAGATCTTCATATCTTAGTCAATTGTAATATAATCTAATTATATATAGGTTTGAACTTTCAAAATAGTTAGATATAAGTTTGTAATTTAATATATATATTTTTTTTGGTTTTATCATTTGCAAGTAATCGTTAAGTGACGTACGTATTTGACACCAAATGCTAAGCGAACTCGTTGATATATTTTATTTCATATGTAATAAACAATTTTTGTGAACTCTTTTAAGAGGTGGTACACTTTGTGTTTATGATATCGTTTTGGATATTTTATTTCATATGTATGGTATAATTTTTGTTAACTCTTTAAGATGTGGTACGTACACTTTGTGTTTATGATATCATCATTTTGGATTTAATTGTCTTATGAGATATGAGATTGTATATATGGATTAGATATGTATTGTGAGATATATATGTATAAGATTGTATGAGATTGATGAATGGAGAAAATATTTATGGATTAATCCAATATTTATGGAGAAAATACGCAATACAATATTGTATTGCATATTGTATATCAGAAGAAAATAAAAAATATATATGGATTGCATGGGAAAAATATTTTCTCTAAATATTAATTATTGGAGGCGCTTCGCAGCGTAGAAGTGCTTCCATATAGAAATAGGGGCCCTTTACACGCAAGCGCCCCCATTTATGAAAGGGGACGCTTGCCCACCTGAGCGCCCCCTTTTTAGAATGAGGGCGCTTCCTAGGTAAGCGCCCCCATTTATGAAAGGGGGCGCTTGCCCACCTGAGCGCCTCATTTTAGAATGAGGGTGCTTCTTAGGTAAGCGCCCCCTTTTT
>NC_081545.1:18149134-18163446 GCF_901000735.1 Corylus avellana | reverse complement strand
CCCCTTTTTAGAATGAGGGTGCTTCCTAGGTAAGCGCCCCCTTTTTTAGGCAAGCGCCCCCATTTAAAAAGGGGTCGCTTCCTAGGCAAGCGACCCCTTTTAAAAAATGGGATGCTTGCCTAGGAAGCGCCCTTATTTTAAAAAGGGAGCACTTGCCTAGGAAGCACCCTGATTCTAAAAATGGGGCGCTTGATTAGGAAGCGCCCCCTTTTTTAAATGGCGGCGCTTGCTTAGGAAGTGCCTCCATTTAAAAACGGGGGCGCTTGCCTAGGAAGTGGCCCCATTTAAAAAAGGGGGCGCTTGCCTAGGAAGCACCCCCATTTAAAAAAGGGGGCGTTTTTCACAACTAAGCGCCCCCTTTTAAAACGGGGGGCGCTTTGTTCCAAACGTCCCCTTTTCGAGGTGTTTTTTCATAAAAAAACGTCTCAATCTTAAATTCTAGTCGCCATAAAAACCGACATGTCCCAAGTGCCCCTAATCAAGCGTTGCGAAATCAATAGGGACGTTTTTTTAGCCAAAAATGCCCCAAATAACCATGTCACTAAACCTTGTTTTTTTTGTGGTGTCCAGTTCTTCAAAGAAAAAATCTTTTATGAAGAAAAAAGAAAAGAATGATATTTTAAAAGCACTTCTGGAATCTCTCAATGATAATTCTGATGAAGATGAAGAATAAAATTCTGATGTTTTGAAGCTACTTTTAACCCCATGAGAGAATGGTACGAAATTTCCGGTTTCCCTGGCGATAGCCCCGATAACTATTACCCAGGAATTTAAGATTTATAATCATTTGTCCTCTATAGTGGCACCATTCATTTGCCCTTCACAGTGGCACCGTTCATTTGCCATTCACAATGGCACCGCTCATTTGCCCTTCATAGTGGCACCGCTCACTTGCCCTTCTCAATAGCACCGTTCATTTGCCCTTCACAGTGGCACCGCTCACTTGCCATTTACAATGGCACCACTCAACTTGTCTTTTACAAAGGCACCGCTACATTTACCCACCAACGTACCATTTCTATTCCCGAAGACATTTGTCTATTATCATAGCACAGTTTCTGCTACAGTGCCTGCTGACATTACAATTTTGCCATAGTTCCTGCCAACACTACAGTTCTCTATAGTTTCTACCGACATTACAGTTCTTTACTTTTACTGTTAACTTTCCCAATGTAATTTTTATGTACCCATTGGATTTTGTCTATAAAAAGACGAATCCCCCTCATTGTAAGGTAGAAGCTTTCAGCCTAAAACACTGAAGTCATTTTGTAGCTATCCTGCCTACTATTTGTAATCCCTTTTGCTCTTGTGTACTTTCACTACTTCTAAACTACGTTTGAATCTGAAAGTACTCTTGTTAATCAAATATTTTTGATATCTTTTCATCATCAATCTGTTCCATATCTCTTTTATACGCTCCAATTTCACGCTTACTTTGGAAATTCTTGTATCATGTTTATTTTAGTTGCAATTACAACTTACATGGATAGTTCTGCTGCTTTATTTTCATTTATTTTCAATTAATTATTTTCATTCATTAATTAACCATCATCTCCCCTCCATTGGTATCAGAGCCATAAGAGTCGAGGATCTGTGTTTCCATTGGCTTAAATTTTATACTTTATCTTTAATATATGGTAAAGAAACAATGTGTTTTTTCCTATGCCAAAAGGCAATAGGAAGTTCAGACCAAACTAGATCGATGATCAGAATATTGAAGGCTGTAATCTTAGATTGTAGTAATTTATCAGAAAGTTGCTCAGTAATTCTTTTGTATCTAACTTCTTGTTTCAAAAAGTTTAAATGCTTAGTTTGAGATAATCTTCAAGTGGCTAACATCAATTTCAAATTTAGAAGCAAAATAGGATTTTACTTCAACCCCCACTTAATGGTTGAAACACCAGTTTCATCAACAACGAAAGGATAAAGCATGGCAATAAAGGGAAGACCAAGAATAACTTTTTCAGACATATTTTTAACAAGGACAGCAGACGAATCAAAACAAACATTGTTTTGGCAAACATGGACACTATTTAATTCATATTTGATTTGTAAACGGCTTCCACTGGCAGAATTTAATTTTTTAGTGGATTTTTCAAAATATTTACTAGATACTAATCCTTCTTTTATATATATATATATATACTTTATGAGCTATGAGTTATTAAAATTTTGTTTCTCTTATTCTAATTAAAACAATATTGACATTTTTTTAGGTGTTTTTATCTATATATATACTTTGAGATTATATATATACCTGAGTTTGGCAATAATCAACAAGTTTCAAACTTCAGTAGATTATTGCCAATCTCAAGTATGTTATTTGTTATTGTTTGTTCTTTTTATTCATACATTTTTTTTGTTGATTTGTTAAATTAATAGCTATTGGAATATACTAATAATTTTATTATAATATCATTAGAATATGTGTCATTAGCCATAAATTGTTTAGTGTGATAAGTATTAAAACTAATAGATAAATAAATTTTTCAGGTTTCCAAAAAATCTTAGATTGCATCATGAACAAGTCAAAACGCATTTTTTTAAGAAAAAGGATGTTGCTTCAAATTCTAAAATGTCTTCCTCGACATCGAATCCCCAAACTTTAACTCTTGAGCACCTTTCTAAGATGCCAAAAATTGAATCTCAAGTATTTAAGTCGATTGACATTTCTATTCTACTACATGATCCAGGGTTACGTCTTCAAGTTAATCCTAAATTTGAAGAGTAGTAATAAGTTTGGATGGACAAAAAAAAGGGGGGGAAAAGTCCACAAACTACCACACAATTGACAATGTCACCCACAAACTACCACACAATTGTGACAATGTCCCCCTAAATTGAATTTTTTTTTTCTAACTTTTTTAAATAAAAATTTCTGTTTTAAAAAAAATTAACAATTTTTCGTTTAAGAAAATAAAAATTTTTGTTTTCTAAAACAAAACTAAAAAAAAAAAAATGTTTCTTTCAAATAAAAATTTCAATTTTTTTTTAAAAAATATTCGTTTTAAAAAAATTATTTTTTTTAAATTAATAGTTTTCATTATATATATATATAAATCATTCTTTTTAATCATTTAAATTTATTATTATTATTATTATTATTTGAATTTATAGGAGTATTTTTATCTTATTGAAAAATATATAGGGTCATTTTTATCTTTTTGTTAACCTTAGGGGAGACATTGACAATATTTTGGTAGTTTGGGGGAATATTGTCACAATTAAAAGTTGAGAGGGGGACATTGTCAATTCTGCGGTAGTTTGAGGAGGGATGTGGACTTTACCAAAAAAAAAAAAAAACAACTAAGAATTAAAGATTAAAAAAAAAAAAAAAATTATTTTATTATTTTAATGTCGCCCCTCCTATACTCAATTCCTAGATCTGTCGTTGCCTGCAGGCCCTTGCCACCCATGGGGTGGTTCTTTCGAACCACCTTTGTTTTTTTTAAAAAAAAAAAATTAATTTTAAATTTATTTATTTATTTATTTTCAAAATTTTAGGGGTATTTTTGTCTTATTTAAAATTTTATAGGGGTAATTTCATCATTTTTTTAGCATTGGAGGCACATTGTCATTGTTTTGATAGTTTATGGGGTAAATTGTTGCAATTAATAGTTTGGGAGGAAGATTATCACTTGAGTGGTAGTTTGAGGGGGTTAAAGAGGATTTTACCCTCTTTTTTAATAAAAGTTATTCATTTAAAAAAAAAAAAAAAAAAACTAGCTAATTTCTTAACTGATTATCTACGCAAAGCTGCCTAAAAGTGAGCTAAAAAAACAAGCATACACAAACTTGGCAAATGTTTTTAATTGATTATTTAGGCAAAGCTGCCTTGAAGTAAACTCGAAGAAAGCATATGCAAACGTAGCATCCAAGAATCATAAAGAGTCTACAGGATTCAAAAAATAAGAAGCAGCATAGTAAAAAGTGTAAACGTTACAATGACAAAAGTGTTAATATTAATGGATGTCGGATGCCATTGTTTTTCTTTTCTTTTCTATAAAAAAGAATAAAGATTGTAAAGGGGCTGGTGGGTTTTGTATATATATATTTGTTAGTTGTTCTCAGGGATTGCCATTGTCGTGGTTGGAGCGCATTAGGTGAATGGCGGTTGCAGTTTGTAATTAACGGTAATTAGATTTTTTTTTTTTTTTATTAAATTAATTAAGCTTTTGAGATATCTAATATTGATTTAATATGTTCTAGCGGTTTCAAGTTTAAATCATAATATTAAAGCTCATTCTATTTAACAATATGTACTACATTTGCTTCTCTCTCTCAATACAATTTGTGCATAATAGAAACAAAAATCTTCATTTAGCCCCATATATATCAAAATAAAAATTTACAGCAAATCAAATTTCAACGCTTTTTGAAAGCAACAAAACGTCACAACATATATATTATTTTTCTTAGAAAATAATATCCACGTAGGATGAAGAGATCGAACACCGAGAGAAACTGTACCATTTATCTATAGATAATATCATACTGATTAAGTAAGAGTTATTTTATAGGAAAAAACTTTACAAAACCCCTGAATTTTCACTGATTTTGATACTACCTTTTAAAGTTGAAAAGTTCTCAATTAAGAGTGTCAAACTTTCAATTTACTTTGTTTCGCAAAAAAAGATATCATTCAACGAGGATGGTTTCGTTCTTGGACGCTTGGAGCTTCATCTACCAACGATTCCTCATCAAAGGGCTCTTAATTATCTACAACCAGATGTATCGAACTTGGAATACAATATGTTCACAAATCAGAGACAAGAATCAGATGCAGACAGATGTCGAGGAGGCAAGCTCAATGGTAGACGTTGAAAGTGAAAGTAATGAGAGTAAGTGCACTCCATCCCTTTCTCCTCTCGAATTAGGCTCCTCTCTAATTTATTTGAACTAGAAAGTAGAGAATATTCAATTAGTTATAATTGAGAAGACAAAAATACATTTTTACTATAACTAATTGGATACTTTTCAGTTCATTTGAGAGGATCCTGTTCCTTCTCTCTATCTCTAGCTCGTCATGATGAGATAGAAATATTCTGCATGGTGTTAATTATGTGAAAATTATCAGGGCAAGAAAGATTGAAATACCTTAAAATATATCTTCCCCTCTATCGAGCTGGCCTAAGACGTGATTGGCAAGCTACTAAAGCCATACTAGAGAAATATCCAGAAGCCGTGGGAGCTCCCATAACAATAGACAATCGAAGAATCCTTCACATTGCAGCTTCAGCACAAGACGTTAGTTTTGTCAAACAAGTGCTGAAATGGATGACTCCGGATGAGTTAGAATTGAAAGACACGGAAGGTAACACAGCATTTTGCTATGCTGCTGTATCAAGGACTCTGAAAATTGCAGAGGAGATGGTGAAAATCAACAATAAATTGCCATTGATCAGAGGTGACAAACAATGTCTACCACTTCTAATGGCATCTTCGATGGAAAATAGAGACATGGTGTTGTATCTATTCTCTGTGACTCCTTTTGAACAATTGACTGCTACTGAACGCATTGATCTCCTTAATGCTACCATTTCCACTAATTTATATGGTATGTATAATGTATGTCGTACTTCTCACTAATTTTTACTCATCATCAACAAATTGAATGTGTTGTTTTGATGATAAACAGATATAGCATTGAAAATTCTACAAAAGGATCCAACATTAGCAATTGCCAAGGACACCGATGGACGTATAGCATTGCAAGTGTTGGCAAAGAAACCCTTTGCAGCACTATCAGTATGGGAAAGATGCTTAAACTTCTGTTAGTTTGCCTCCAACCCCAACTTTTATATATTCCGTGGCCTCCATCCGTACATGAAATATTATGTCATACGATGCAATTAATTATTGTCTTTTATATGCATGTTTTTACAAATCTCAATTATATTTCATCATTTCAATATTATTCATCACTCATTTTTACAAAAGCAGAGCTCACATGATTCAAAAATGTATTTCATGTAAGTTGGAAGCATGCATGTTTGATACGTAAAATAATCATGTCATGAAGAAATGAAACAACAAGTATCCATTTGAGTTTTACTCACCTTAGTAGTGACTTTTCATCAAGTAAAACTTTGAATAAACTTCAACCTCAAAAGAATTGGTGAAATGGTCCATAACCAGTCTCTAATCTTAAGCTAAGAGGGTTCTAAATCCTAAATAGACATTCGGTCAAAGTATCAAACATTTGTTATTGATGTCGAACAATTGGCATCACTCGTAGAAACCCATCTAAGACCAAATCCTTAACCCAACCTTAATCTAGTAAGATCTGTTGTTGCAACACTATTCCTCAGCACAAATAAAGCATTCATAGACATCTAATTAAGTACATCCTTTTTCCTTAAATCCCCAACCCTTCATTAAATCTATCACAAATCCTCAGCATAACCCATAAGTCTACATTTTAAGGTTTTAAAGAGTAACTAATCATGCAAGCTACAAAATATCATAATGTAAACTACCCCATACTTTAAACAAAACTAGATCCTAGATATAAATTCTAGGAACTCATAACAATAACCCAAAACCTTAATCTACGAGATTAACTCCTAGACAGTAGTTAAAAAGTGGCTTAATTAAAAGACTAAAACATCACAAGACCAACATTTAAGTAAATAGGTTACATTCTTTCAAACATGAAACCCAAAAGAATTCCTTCCTCCAAAACTCACCCTCAGTCTCACTCTAGGGTTTACTGAAGCTAAGGGGTCCAACATAAGGCAAAGAGCAATAAGAGTGAATTTAAAGACTACATGCACACGCCATAGGGCTAAGGTGTTGAATTTTCATTGCATGCAAAGTCATTGACAATTCAGGCTTTCCCATCGAATGTTCGTAGTTAGTATTGTATCGATCGATCGATCTTTCTTCTTGATCATTCAGCCTTTCCTCTCGATCGTTTGGTACCCAACTTTGATTGTTCGTTTTCCAACTTCGATCATTCGCTATCCAACTTCAAATGTTCAGCAAACATAAAAAATCCTTAAAAGTCCAAAACTCCCCATCCTTTCCCTTGGATCCAACCCTAACGTCCTAGAATTTAGTTTAAGGCACTCTTAACCCTAATTAATACTTGGGGTATTACAAAAGTTGTTAAATAAGGTTTAGGTTTTTAAGGATGTTTTGACAACTTTTAATCTAGTTGCCCTATTTACTTCTTTAGAATTTAAAAGAAGATTTGTATTTGGGAAAGGGGGTATGTCAAATTCTCCATTTGGAAAATTCCTTAGGGGTGAGTCGATGACTGTCCATGCAAGGAAGGTAAAGTGGACTTTCAAGATTTTGGCGGTTCTAAATGGACCTGTTATTAAAAAAAATATATACATCTCACATGTTTAAATGGCACATGTCATTTTTATAGACTGTCCGTTGGAAGAACTTCCTCCAACATAGTTTGAAGGAAAACTCTGTCTGTTCTAAAAAATGCAAGCAAATTTTGTTTTTTTTTTTTTTTAATAAAACCTTTTCAAATTTTCAAATATTCTTTTTAAATTATTTAAAGAATCTCAAGCGAGATGTAGAGAATTGAGCTCCTCCCTAGGTACCACGCCAAACCTTCAATCCTTAAACCAAAAGTTATTTTTGAAATAAATTTGGAAAAAATGAATTTTGAGTCTAAGGGTTCTGAAGTTAATATAGACCCTAATAGAAGGGCATGCACACTCTATGCCCAAGAGATGATTGGGCTCACTTAAGGCCCAACCTAATTCTAAAATAGGGGGTTGTTAGATTATACAAAGTAAATATCATGATTATTTATACTTTTTAGTAAATATGTGTCAATCATTATTTATTTAATTATTGTTAAGATTTAATTGTTCGAGTTAACTAGATAAATTGATTTTTATTTATGACATTATAAAAATTAGGAATAAGTGCAAAATTAGTTCTTCAAGCCTAAATTTAGAAGAATATTTTCTTGCGTATCTTTAAATACTTAAAATGTTATGATTATAAAGATAAGAATAATACAATTAAAAATAATAAACATGAAGTTATATATGTTTGTGTAAGTCAAATCAAGTTTATATGAGCTTGAGTTTACACAAGTTTGATTCGACTCATATCATATAAACAACAATACTAGAACTTGTTGCATTCGATATGGACAAAACTTATCCAAAAGAGTTCACAACTAGCTAGCTAGCTAGAACACAAATTAACCACGTTAAAGCATTTCATTATCTCCATTTTCTTTTATTTAAATTTCAATATTATTTCCTTTTATGGATGTTGCAAGACAGTGAAACTATTATAGATATAGATTTAATAATTTTTTACCAAATGATCTTTGAATAGATTATTTTCCTCATCCTAGGGCACAAAGGGGTCTGGAACAAAGCGTTCATGCAAGCGTTAGCCCATCAATTAATTGAAGACCTTTGGAAAAATATTCAAATATTGCCAGATGAACAATTCTCAAGCCTGGTTGAGAAACATTCCTCTTTTCTTTTTGATGCTGCCGAATTAGGGAGTGTTGAATTTCTAACCATACTTTTACGCTCTCATCCTGATCTCATGTTCAAGTTTGATAAACAGAATCGAAGTTTATTTCACATTTCTGTCTTATATCGACAAGAGAGTGTATTCAAGCTAATATACGAGATCGGCGCTCTCAATGATTTCATTGTACTCTTTTGTGACAATAACAATAACAATTTGCTACATTTGGCTGGACAATTGGCTCCTTCAAATAGGCTAAATATCGTATCAGGGGCAGCTCTTCAAATGCAACGAGAATTGTTGTGGTTTAAGGTGTGCATTGATGTTATTCCAAATTCCTTAATTTCTTTTGGTTGCACTTTCTCTATATATAAAATTTACACCTTGGTTATTGTAGGAGATTGAAAAGATTATGCCCCCCTGCAATATTCTTGCATGCGAAAAATTCAAATGGCCAAACACCTGAGGATATATTTACAGAGACACATAGACATTTACAAAGGGATGGTGAAAATTGGATGAAGGAGACAGCAAACTACTGCATGCTTGTGGCAACATTAATTGCTACTGTGGTTTTTGCTGCAACCTTCACTGTTCCAGGTGGGAACCATCAAGAAGAACGCACTCCAATCTTATTGAAAAGTAACTGGTTTATGACATTCTTCATATCAGATGCAATTGCATTGTTATCTTCTTCGACTTCAATATTAATTTTCCTATCAATTCTTACATCTCGTTACAAGGAAGAGGATTTCCTCAAATCA
Organism: Corylus avellana; assembly: GCF_901000735.1. Classification (NCBI taxonomy): domain Eukaryota; kingdom Viridiplantae; phylum Streptophyta; class Magnoliopsida; order Fagales; family Betulaceae; genus Corylus; species Corylus avellana. Next base: position 18,154,222 of record NC_081545.1, on the reverse strand, counting down.
TTACCTGCAAGGTTAGTGTTTGGACTCACTGGACTCTTCATCTCCATAGTAGGAATGGTGGTCGCCTTCAGTGCAACTTTCTTCTTGGTCTATAAGTGCAAAACGACAAGTATTCCAATTGCCATAATTGTTTCGGCTGGTGTCCCAATTATTTCATTTGTTCTGCTACATTATGATCTTTGGTTCGATATAATCCGCTCAACATACTGGTCTAGATATCTTTTTCAGCCACGTAAACATAGTCTTTTCTAGAAAATGGAAGATGCCAACCCCAAAAATTGATCAGTCAAAAAGGGAAGCCAATCGAGGAATTTAGCTAAAATCGAGACTTTTCAATTTTTGTCAATCTAAACTTTAATTTAATCTTCATTGGAATTATTCTTGTTTGTTGAATTTTTATTTTTGTAAACTCAATCATGATTGGGTTTTGACTAAAGTCATTAAGTCAATGTACCATTTAAACGTAGTCATTTGTATATGGCAAAGTAGTTTGTAAAGTGTCTATAACAGGCCCGCAGAAAACAAGAAATACCATTTAAAATTGAATTATTCAATATACAAATAAAATTACTTCACTGGGTATGTAATGGAAACATTCGTTTGTAAATGTTGCAAATAAAGGTGTTGATAGACGACACTTGTGGAATAGTTTGTCTTTGGTTAAGGCTACCAATCAATCAGATCCTTGTTTCATAGTGGGAGGTTTTAATGTTGTTTTATGAGCCAAGGAGAAGTGGGGGGCAAGGGAATTTAAATGTGTATAAAGCTGAGTTCAAGGATTGCTTAAGAAAAATTGAAGTTGCAAATTTGAATTTCTTTTGAAATTTTTTTTGTACTTGGTGTAAAATTTAACTTAATTATTTCTTTTGTTTTGTTTAGTGTGGATTTAGTTTTCCTGTATGGATTTAGTTGTCGAGTGTTGAAACATGCTATGGTTCTTTGTAATGTGTTGTATCCTCTTGGTCTTTTTCTTCTGTAAGATTTGATTTAAGTGAAAAATAAAAAAATAAATAAGAATATTTGGTATAGAAAGGTGAAAAAAATTTGTTTTGTAGTATTATTTTTATTTGAATAAATGTAAAAAGTAATTGATGTGATATAAAAGCAACTCCAACAAAATAGTTAAAGGGTTCAATTTAGCTATTATGAGCATTTTTTCGTCTCCAGTGCATAGTTTTTTTGTTTTTTGTTTTCCTATTCAAAGTGGGGGGAGAGAAAGGGGAAATTATAAGAACACAAACAAAAAGAGCAGAGATATCCTAGTAACAGTCGAGAATTGGTCAAATACGTGACCCGGTCCATCAAGCGAACCAAAAAAAAAGGTTCTTATATATGGTGACATTCCGTACCAACACAACCATTAGTGGTCAGAAAATAAGAACAAGTCCGACCAACAATAGTCGGAAAAGAGAGGACAAACTCCGACAAAAATAGAAAACTAGGCCAGTTCAAGGATCTAGCAAAAAAAAAGAAACACAGAGAATAGAAAATCATATGAAAAAATAAAAAGACAACAAATACTATAAAGGGACAGCAGCACTAGCGGTGGACACTGCGGTGGAAGGCAGGCCAAACCCTGCAAGCATGCCGAGGGCTAAAGACGACGGAGAAAGCCACCCGCCAGCAGTGATTGCCGAGAGGCTACTGAGGAGAGACAGAAGAAGTCTCCGGTGCATAGTTACTTCTTGCTATTCATTTTATCATAATATTCAAATTTTTTAACATTTTCTCTCTCTCTCTCTCTCCCTTAATGGTTCTCTCTCTTCACTTCTCTTCCTCCCTCAACGGCTTGGTTCAGCACAGCTTTCCTCAATCCTTTGGAGACTAATTTATTGTTATTGTTTTGATGTCGTCCTTGTTGCCCTCATTGGATTTTAGACCAAGAGAGTATGACCCAAAAGGACATGGATTTCTCAACTACTTTGCTATTCCCTTATCAACATGACCCAAAAGGGCATGGCTGGTGATAAAAATCATACTGAGGAGTAGAGGAAGGGGGTCATATAATAGGAGCTAAGAATTTGGAAATGCTTCAAAATGATGAATGAAGACTAGAAAAAGAAAATAATAAAGAAAGATTAAAAAATAATATTTTAAAAATGTAGAGAATGAAATAAATAACTACAAAAAACCTGATGGTTTTTGACGTGACAAACAGTAACCAAATTTTGCCACGTCAGTAATTATTGACGTGCCACTCAACAAATTTTTTTTTTACGTGCTAAAAGTAGCACGTCAATATTTATTGACGTGTTATATTCAACACGTCAGGATTTCTTGACATGTCAATATTTGACATGTCAGTAAATTTAAATTCAATTTAATTTTTAAACATTTTATTTAAATAACTTAATATTTAAATATTTATTGACGTGGTAAAATTAAACACGTCAAAATTTCTTGACGTGTCAAAAAGCCATGTCAAGAAATATATATATCAAGTTTATTTATATTATATATATTTCATCTAATTTTTGTTTTTTATTAGGAAGGATTTCTATTTTCTGCTCTATTTCTTTTTTTTTCTTTTTTTTTTCACGCAAAAACACTATTTATTTGCAAATAAAACAAAGAAACATGAAATGAAATTGTCGTTGTATGTACTAGATTTACTTCTTCTTTCTTCCTCGTCTTCTTCTTCTTCTTCTTCTTCTTCTTTTATTGTCAATCAATCGGTCCATTTTACAAAGCTGTTTTGGCTTAATTAAAAATAAATAAACCATTAACTCTCTTTAGAGCTGCTTGCCTATGTTGCAGAAAAATAAATGAAAAAAAAAAAAAGAGAATAAAATCTTATAAACAAATGCCGTGTTTTTTAATTATCATACTCCATCATAGTCTCCCCAAATCAATAAATTTAAAGAGAGAATTTTGTTTCCAATAATGCCCCTAGTCAAAAGGCACGTTTATACATATAATGACAATAATAAAAAAACAAATTGTCCTAAACTTTCCCACCCTTATGGAGAATAAATTAAGAGAAATGCTATACATACTTCTAGTTATTCACTGTTTGACGTAACAATGAAAATTTTCATTTATTATTTTATCTAATAGTAATTTTCATTGTCATATCAGGAAGTGAGCAACACTTGAAATGGAACACTTGATAGTATATGTAGCACTCCTCATAAATCAATGTCACCACAGACCTATGGCTACAACATCTCAAGAAAAGTTCCTGGGCTTCTTCGAGAGAAAAAGTGGAATTCATCTTCAATGGGCGAATTATTCAAAGTTCAAATGTAGAAACTTTAGATGTAAAGCTATTTGTAGCTTGGTAAATTAATCGAAACAACAAATTTCTGTAGGGATCTTTTTCTCTTTTTTCCTTCAAATAATCAATTAACGCATCTCGCAACCTCAAACTTGACTTCTAAATATAATTTTTAAGATTTGTCCTTGTCTCTTAATTCCTGCTTCCTCCCTTCAAAACATAATTAAGATTAATCACCGTGTAGCTTACTTATAAAAAATAAAAAAATAAAAAAGAATTGGCATTGAGAATTCTATTAAATCACAACTTCTTTCAAAAGCTTAAACTGATAAGAAATGATTGACTTAATTATTTAAATTACATTCTAACATATACTCACAAAAGCTCAAAACTATCAATGACTGTTGCTCAAGTGAAAGCACAGTTTACCATTGTTCTAAGATTCAGGAAGGACACAATGGACTTGAAGAAGGGGGCTGGGGTTGAGAAGAGTACCTATATCAGCTAATGTGCCTCACGACATCTACTCACTAAATACCCTCTACCATATATCTCGTTTTATACTTAGGTAGGGCATGATGTAGTGATTTATAAGAACATATGTTTCATGTTTCCCAATGGGACGATATTATAATAGTGAAGGTTTTAGAGAAGAGAAAGAACTCAATGATTGTCATTAGAGATTATTTTTCTCAGCTTAGATGACTTTTTAGGAAGTGTGATTTAGGGAAGTCAAAAGCGGATAATATTATATTATTGGGGTGGAGTGTTACATTAGAGACATCTAGCGTGGACAAAAGGGGCACCCGTATTTTAAATTTAAAGTAAAAAATTAACCATACCTTCTGTTTCAATGGGTTTCCCGAAGTAATAATAAAATCGACCAGGAAATTTTGGTAGAATTTCGGGAAGGTGTACATCTTGGTTGGCCACCTTCCCAGAATTTATAGAACATTATGTCAATTTTAATCATTCCTTTCAATCATTTGACTTTCTAATAATCACATGTAGTGGTGAATTATAGAGACTTAATTTAAGACTTTGTATAATTAATATGCAAATATAAAAAGTCTTAATATTGAAAGGAATGATTAATATTCAAACATCATAAACGTACATTGATCCCTTATTTGTAAGTTATAAATTCACACAACAAGAGGATTCAATCCGAATTCCATGGATTTAATGGGAAAAAGAGTTGGCAAAAGTGGAAACCTTGTCAAACTTCAAGAGAATCCAAATGAATAAGTAAAAAGTCATGACTTTGTTTGTTAGACTATTTTTTCTTTCACACTTTTGTTTTCAGTTTTTAAAAAAAATTTAATCATAATTAAACACATAACCTAAAACACAAAATATATTCAAAACGATTTTTACTTAATTCTATCCCACATAAAATATTTTTTCAAACAAAAAAAACATCCAAAAAGGATTAAACTTTTGATTTGAGGAACTTAGATTTTTCTAGTTGAAATATAACGCATTAAAATTAATATTACCTAAAAACGAATTGAAATTTTCTTAAAATTCTGATTAATATGAAAGAAATTAATCTACTGTGTCAATAACCCAAGAAACATCCCAACCAAAAAGAAAAGTTATACTCCAAAAAAAAAAGGGTAAATGAATAATAAATCCCTGAGTCAACCATCCAAAATTTAAATCTCCCTAACTTTTTTTTTTTTTTGAAAATTTAGTCTCTTGGTCAATTGAAATGACAATAAAATCTCTGCCGTTAAAATTTTTTAACAGATATTAAGGCAACTCAAAACACACAATTTTACCCGATTAAGATATTAATTTTTTATTAATTTAATTTAAAAAATTAAATCTAAAAATTAAAAAAAATTGAAGGGTGGCCAGGGGTGGCA
>NC_081545.1:18142459-18149114 GCF_901000735.1 Corylus avellana | reverse complement strand
AAAAACTTCATTTATTGGATGTTTTGTTCTTGATTTTCCTCTTTTCAACTACTTTCTTTATTAATGTCTTTTTATTTAAAAGAATAACAAAAATATTAAGAAACCATTTAAAATATTTGCAAAACACTCAAAATTATTTTAACCTTTATATATATCATATAAAAATAAATAAATAAATAAACCAAACAAAAAATCCAATATATTCTATATTGCAAATGACATAATAATAATACAAGCTCACAATGACAATCCAAATTCAATGGAAAAAGAAACAAGGAAAGATTGTTTACAAAGAAATGATCATCTTGATGCAACTAATTATTGAATTGGGAAAAATATAAAAAAAGCCCCCCAAACTACCAGCCGTTTTCGATTTAGCCCCTTGATGTTCCAAAAGTCATAAAGTAGCCCCCCAAACTACCAAACTTTTGCATTTTGGCCACTCCGTTAGTCAAAACCGTCGGTTTGGACGAAAATTGCAAAACGGCCTTGTTTCGTTACGGTAAGTTACTAGAATGCCCTTTTTTTGAAAAAAAATCAATTTTAAAAAGGGTTTAGGAAACGACGTCGCAGCAGCTTCGTTTCTTCATTTTCTTCTCCATGCAACCGTACAAATGAAGAAGAGAGCTGCTACGTCTACGACTGGAGAAAAAATGCTACAGGTCTGACATGGGCAGACAAAAGCGAAGAAAACTTGCTTACCCGATGCTGCGAAAAAATTTGTGACTCCAGAGAAGATCACCGGGGCTGGCTCACTCGCCGCAACTTCCACGGATCCGGAGAAGGCTCCGATGGTTTTAAGGGCTCCTCCAACGAAGGTTAGTTCGCTGGAAAATCATTCATCCGCACTAGATCGGTTCGCTCTATAGTTTCGTTGGGTGCTGTTGTTGATATTTCTAGGACAAACAGTGGCTGCCTAAGAGATAGAGAGAGAGGCGTGGGTCGCTGTGACCCACGCGGGTTTGGCTGCCAGACCCAGTCGTGGGTCAGCAGACCCACGATGGGTCTCTAGCCAAGACCCGCTTGGGTCACCAGAGACCCACGGCATGGGTCAAATTAGAGGAAATTTTTTCTCCAATTTTCTGTTTTGGGTACGTTCTCCTTCCCCTTATTCCTCCTTTGTTTCTTATGCTCTGTTCCTGGATTTGTGCCTCCTGTTCTGTGTTCCTCCTGTGTTTTTGGGTTGGGCTTTACCCTGGGTAGGAAGTACTGGGCGATGTAAGTTTCCTGTGGTTTGTTGTTTTGGCTTTTTAGTTTGAGTTCAGATACTTTGAAATCCACATTCAAAAGCAAGGGAAATGGAAGGCATTTATAAAGAGTTCGATGAAGTCAAAGCAGAGATGGTGAAATTAAACAGAACTCCCAAGGCAGGAAACAATATCCGCCACCTTTGCCACATCGCCATGAATTCCGAACAAGCACGAAGCTGCTGTGTGTGTAGGCACTAGAGTGAAAATGATGTCATCTCCTAAACCCTTTTTAAAATTGATTTTATTTTTTTAAAAGGGCATTCTAGTAACTTACTGTAACGAAACGACGTCGTTTTGCAATTTCCGTCCAAACTGACGGTTTTGACTAACGGAGTGGCCAAAATGCAAAAGTTTGGTAGTTTGGGGAGCTACTTTATGACTTTTGGAACATCAGGGGGCTAAATCGAAAATGGCTGGAAGTTTGGGGGGCTTTTTTATATTTTTCCTTATTTAATTAGTAGATATGTCATGATATTATGGATTTTAAAACTGCTATATTATTCTATATTCAGAAGTTGTATGACCTATGTCATCACCTACTAATGCCAAAGAGTGACATTTAACCTAGATTTATTGTATTTAGGGTCCCCATAACGAACCTAGCTAGGTAGATGTTATAGAACAACCTTATAAAATAACCTAGCTAGAATTAGTTTGTTTAGGGTCTGCACCAAACAAAATGTTTAAATTTGGATCGAGTATATATATATATTGGTTTTTCAAGATTAATTATATTAGATAAGTGTTAAAAATACACACTTTGATACTATCCCCTTATATAACAAATTCATATCCATGAATACTGGATATATTTGTTAAGTAAATAACTAACTTAGTTTTGTTTTATTTTAGGATCCCCATATATAACAAATGCATATATATATATATATATATATATATATATATATATATATATTAACAGAGAATTATATTTTCACATAAAAAATTTAAACCTATATGAGAATATATAGGTTTATATTTTTTATGTCGAAATATTTAGATTTATATATATGCATGTGCTTGAAATTAAGTTTATATTTTTTAAGTCTTATGTATTTATTCATAATTTATGTACGTAGAGAAAAATGGGCAAGAGTTGGATGACAAAGTCTAGGGGTAGGAGGGAATATAGAGACGGGTGTAGATTGTTCATGGAGTTTGCAATTAGTAACTGTAAAACCTTTGATGGATTCATCTATTGCCCATGTAAGATTTGTCGAAATAACCGGCGCCACCCGTCAGGTTTCGTATTCGACCACTTGACAGGGGGAAAAGGAATGATGCCGGAATACACACTCTGGTACTATCACGGTGAAAAGCATGTACAGGGTCCTGGTACAGGGTCTAATTCGAATCGCCCGGCCTCAGATGCGGGTGCAAGCGCAAATCAGGGTGGAGACATGCACGCAATGTTGCATGATTTATTTGGCATGCACGAAGTAGTCAAGGAAGACAATTGTGAGCCTCAGGTCGTGGTGCAAGGGGGTGAAGAAATTGTGAACCAAGAAGCCGCTGAAGGTGATGCACTAAAGTATTGCGACCTTCTTAAAAAGGCGAAGAAACCACTTCATACTGGGACCAAACATAGCAAACTAAGTGCGACTGTACACTTGTACAACTTGAAGTGCGTTGGTGGACTTAGTAATGCGATATTCTCGTCTTTCCTAGAGTTCATCAATCAGTTGCTACCTGAGAATGATGAAACTCTGCCAGTTAATACATATGAGGCGAAAATGATTTTACGGGACATGGGACTCGGGCATGAGAAGATTTTGGCGTGTCGTAATGACTATGTTATTCTGGAAGGGCAATAAGGATTTGGATTCATGTAACGTCCGTGGAAAATCTAAATGGATGGATGTAATCAATTTAGATGAGGATGGTCAACCCATATCGTCGGGCAAGAAACGTCCGGTTAAGGTGTTGCGATGGTTTCCACTCATACCACGACTACAAAGGCTGTTTATGTTAGAGCATACTGCACCCTTTATGAGGTGGCATGCAGAAGGCTGCACTAAAGATGGCATATTGAGGCATCTGGCCGACGGCAAAGCATGGAAGTCGTTCGACAATTTCCATACGGAGTTTTCAGCTGACACTTGGAATGGATATAGATGTTTACCTTTAACCCTTAATTGAGGAGTTACAAGAACTATGGAATGTAGGGGTACGCACATATGAGGTCTCAAAGAAAAAATAATTTTATTATGCAAGCGCAGTTGATATGGACAATTAATGACTTCTCAACATACGCAGATTTGTCTGGATGGTCTACCAGGGGTGAGAAGGCATGTCCTTGCTGTATGCACTCAACAAGGTCGAAATGGTTAAAACATGGCCGTTAATGGTGTTTTATGGGGCACAGGCGATACTTGCCCATGGATCATCCGAGGAGGCAGAACAAAAGAACATTTTACGGCAACGTAGAACTAGAATGTGCCCCTGATGTGCCAAGTGGAGATGAAATCATGAGCCATCATGAGCCAATTAGAAGGGATGGTGTTTGGGGATGAGAATGCCGGTCAGGCAAGGCCGGATGATAGAGAACAAGAAAAGAAGCGAAAGACGAATACTGCTAATGTAGTGTGGAAGAAGAAAAGTATTTTGTTTAGGTTGCCGTATTGGAAAGATAATTTATTGCGGCACAACCTTGATGTCGTGCACATAGAGAAAAACGTGATGGACAACATACTTGGTACAATACTGGACATTCCAAGGAAAACGAAGGACAACCTTGCCGCTTGCTTAGATTTGCAAGAAATGGGTTTGAGACGTACACTTCATCCCTACATTGGTGAGGATGGTAAGACCTATATGCGAGAAGCTACCCACATGATGTCCAAAGATGATAAAACACATTTTTTGAAAGTGCTACGAGATGTAAGGGTACCCGACGGATATGCCTCAAACATTTCCCGTTGTGTACGACTTAAGGATCGTACGATATTAGGATTAAAGAGTCATGAGAGTCACGTACTGATGCAGCAGCTTCTACCTATTGCATTGCGTGGATCACTTCCAGGCAACGTGGTTAGACCTTTTATTGAGATGTCTGCATTCTTCAGGGGCCTATGTTCAATAACATTGACACAAGAGGATATTGACCGATTACAGGGTGATGTCTGTATCACGTTGTGCAAGATGGAATAGGTTTTTCCCCTAGCTTTTTTACTAGCATGGTTCATGTGGTTGTGCATCTTGTCCGTGAATGCCGACTCGGTGGACCGGTACAGTATAGGTGGAGGTATCCGCCAGAGAGGTAAGATTTGTTTACGGATATTCCTGATTTTTATTTTTGACTCCAATACAAGACAAGTACTAACTGAACTGATTGATTGTATTGGTTCATATTTAGGAGCCTTGGAGTGTTCAAATCTAATGTGCGCAACAAAACGGCTCCTGAGGGCTACATTGCGGAGGGCTACATAGCAGCTGAGTTGGTGACGTTCTGTTCGAGATATTTAAATAACACACCAACCTTTCACAATAGGATACAAAGAAATCTGGATGGTTCAAGGGGACATGGAACACGAGTCCGACTCGATTGAATCACAATGACACAGATTCATCGGACGAGTTCCTTCAATTGCGGACGTAAGTCGAGGTCCTTCACTGGCATATTGTATGTTCAATGAACTTGTACCATTAGTTTTGGATTATAATGAACCTAATTTTGAATTGTAGGATGTACATGGATACGGTTAGGCGATCATGCAATAGGGGGCGAACAATAGAGGATCAGTTGGAAACCCAACATTATGAGTTGTTCTGTGAGTGGTACCGTGACTACGTAAGAATAATGTGATGTTTAACAAAAGAATTGTCGGAGTATATTTGAGTGCTGTTTTTCAAATGAAGTAAAGCAACTAACGTTGCGGTTTCATTGTATGTAATATATTCACAGGTCAATCGATTGGACGATCGATCCAGGGAGGAACTTAGTGACAAATTGGTAATGCATTGTAGAGAGCTGAGGGAGTCAGCAGTCAGATACAATAGATATGTGGTTAACAGCAAGCTGTTTCGCACTATTGCATATGATGCTGGAAAGAGGATTCAGAACAGTGGGGTGTGTGTGCCGACTTTTGATGGCGAAACGTACTACGGGAAGTTAATGGAAGTACTTGAGATTGAGTACTACGACAGGACTAAGTACGTTATGTTCAGATGTGATTGGGCCGACAACATGAGGGACAAGAAGTACAAGATGGACGAGTATGGCATAATACTTGTCAACTTCAAAAATCTTGTCCACACGGGAGAGCTGATTACATATGAGCCGTATGTGCTAACTTCACAAGTTGACTAGGTATTTTACGTACAAGATGATAGGGACCTAGATTGGGCTTGCGCTGTAAGGACTAAACCTAGAAATGTATACGACGTTAGTCAGGGTGAAGGGCCTCAGAATGCATGTGCCAACTACCACGAGTGTGAGTCGCTCCTATTAACCAGAAATATTAATCACGATCTGTAAGATCATATCGAATACGTCAGACCCAACTTAGGTCCAACCCAAGCGTATATGATTAAATAAAAGTTGAATATATATATATATATATATAAAATGAATTTCTTGTTAAACAAGGTCATAGTTTAATCTTTGCCGGTAATAGCAAAGGTTTGTTCAACAGTTTTAACAGAAAATTGAGATTTGAAAGAAGATTTAAACCAAGAAGTAGTGTAAACATCCTTAGCGTCCAGCTTAGGGATGTTCCATTTATCAAAACATAAATTATTATCACTTTCAACAGAAAAGTTTTCAAAGTTAACCACGTCAGGTGGTAAACTGGAATTAGAGCTGACAAAAGAATTAGATCTCTACATTTTGACACACAAACTAAACTCAAAATCACACACTAGGCAAAATCTTAAAGGATCTCATCCTAGGTACTCACTCACAAGGCAAACTTCTTAAGCATGTCCTTCCTAGACACTAGACTTTCCACACATACCCTTGGACGCGAAACAGTTGAAACCAAAACTATTCACACATACCCTTGGCCAACACTCCAGCACCTACTACCTGCCCTTCACACGCCAACCCAAGCTTTTCAATGGGACTTACGGATTCGCAAACTGAACTAGAGGGGGTGGTGAACTACCGTTCCTTACAACAATAACTGAAGGGGTGATGGACTACCGTCTAAGAACTAGGATCTCGACACAGAGAAAGGTTAACAGGGGGTAAGCAAAGAGGAGAAGAGCAAGACAATACTCAGGGGGTTCAAAGGAGAGCAGGGTGTACATCAAGCAGCAAAGAGATCGAAACTCTTATGGCTCTGATACCAAATACGGAGGGGGAAGGAGGAAGCGCAGTATGCATATAGATGCAGGGGATAGGGGAGAGTGATGTACGTCCATATAAGATAATTTAAATCAAAGCAGTAAAACCGTCCAAGAAG
>NC_081545.1:17984041-18142359 GCF_901000735.1 Corylus avellana | reverse complement strand
CAAAACACTCAAAATTATTTTAACCTTCATATATATCATATAAAAAAAATAACTAAATAACTAAATAAACCAAACAAAAAATCCAATATATTCTATATTGTAAATGACATAATAATAATACAAGCTGACAACAACAATCCAAATTCAATGCAAAAAGAAACAAGGAATGATTGTTTACAAAGAAATGATCATATTAATTGATGCAACTAATTATTGAATTAGTAGATATGTCATGATATTATGGATTTTAAAGCTGCTATATTATTCTATATTCAGAAGTTGTATGACCTATGCATGTCATCACCTACTAATGCCAAAGAATGACATTTAACCTAGAATATTTATTGTATTTAGGGTCCTCATAACGAACCTAGCTAGGTAGATGTTATAGAACAACCTTATAAAATAACCTAGCTAGAATTATTTTGTTTAGGGTCTCCACCAAACAAAATGTTTAAATTTGGATCGAGTATTTTTTTTTTTTGGTTTTTCAAGATTAATTATATTAGATAAGTGTTAAAAATACACACTTTGGTACTATCCCCTTATATAACAAATTCATATCCATGAATACTGGATATATTTGTTAATTAAATAACTAACCTAGTTTTGTTTTATTTTAGGGTCCCCATATATAACATATATATATATATATACACGCATGAATATTTATTATATTTGTTAATTAACAGAGAGTTATATTTTCACATAAAAAATTTAAACCTATATGAGAATATATAGTTTATATTTTTTATGTGGTTGAAATATTTAGGTTTATATATATGCATGTGCTTGAAATTAGGTTTATATTTTTTAAGTCTTATATATTTATTCCTAATTTATAACGAACCTAGCTAGGTAGATGTTATAGAAGAACCTTATAAAATAACGTAGCTAGAATTATTTTGTTTAGGGTCTCCACCAAACAAAATGTTTAAATGTGGATCGATTTTTTTTTTTTCGGTTTTTCAAGATTAATTATATTAGATAAGTGTTAAAAATACACACTTTGGTACTATCCCCTTATATAACAAATTCATATCCATGAATACTAGATATATTTGTTAATTAACTAACTAACCTAGTTTTGTTTTGTTTTAGGGTCCCCATATATAACAAATGCAAGAATTACCCTTTCGCCCATGTTTTTGACAAGAACAGTAGGAATATGGAAATGAATATTATTAAAACAGACATAAGCATTGCTTAATTCAAAATCAATGTGTAATTTGTTTCCACTTGCAGAGTCAAGTTTCTGAGTGGATTTTTCAAATTATTTGCTAGGAATGAATCATTCTTGAATGCAATTCAAATCAGAACCAGAATCAATCAAAGCAAAAACATCAAAAGCATAATCAGGAGAAATGGTAATTCTGACTTTTGAATACCATCTCGGAGGGACAACCTTACTGATTATACTGACAATCTTAACTTCATTGGACAAAGATTTATGACTGGATTCAGCCTCATCATCATGCTCAGTTGTTTCGTTATCAGAAACACTTCCAGGAAAACATTGGTTAAGATTTAAAAGCAAAAGCTTTTGTTGTAAATCTTTGTTTTCAGTATTAACATCTTGCAAGGCAGTTTGTAAGTTGACAATGTCTTTTTTGATGATACTAATCTCATGCTGCAAATCTGAGATAGTAACTACCTTGGATTTTTGTTTTGAAAATCGTTTCAAGGTGTCTTCAAGAGAGATTTGAGTGCTAACAGGTTTTTCAACAACATCTTTAATCATGAGTTTCTTAAGTTTTTTAAGATACTCTTCTTTCAAATCAGGGTTTTCAATTTTTGAAATCAGGGTTAGAAGCAAATCTTCTTGTTCTTCTGATTTGGTCAGGACAGAACAAGTTTTTGGATTGCAGCAAGATTCAGTACAACCAAAATTGACACAATTTGCAGAAATATCAGAAGCAGAGTGATAATCAGAATCAGAGGAGGAAAGAAAATCATTATCAGAAGAATAATCAGAAAAGGCATTGTTTTGGAAAATTCTAAAGATTTTTTGCTTATCATCGTCATTGATGTTTAAAGCATTAATCTCTTTTTTAATCTTTTTGGGAGGTTTTGGGCACTTGTCAGCATAGTGTCCTGTTTCTCCACAATTGAAACATCTATTTTAGAAAAATATTTTTCGAATTTAGATTCTTTATTCTTTTTGGGAGGTTTTGAAAATTTAGGTTTATTAAATTTTCTTTTCTTGTGGCTATTGTAATATGGAGGGGGTGATTTCATGAAAGCTTTAGATTTCTTCCTTTGCGTTCTGGAGGGAGCAATAGGAGGTAATCCAAACTGTTTACAGAAATTTCTCATTTCATACTTAGCTTTCTTGGCGTTTTTAAGCTGCTGTCTGATCATCTTTTGATCGATGCACATCTTAATACCAAGTTTTTTGGCAGTTGAAAACAAATCACCATAAGTCAAGTTTTCAAAATCAATGAGACCAGTGTCAGAACTAATCAATTCATCTTTCACTTTGTGAGCAAATAATGAGGGCAATCCATCAATAAATTTTTCTTTCCAATAAGGTTTTTGACTATCAGGTCTAACCATGACACGGGAAAGAAAGACATCTTGATACCATCTATAGTCAGACATAGTAGGGCATCGAAGATTGTTCAAATAATCAGAAATACGGAAAGTGATATTGGAAGGAGTTCCGACAAAATGTTTGATAATTGTATAGATCAAGAAGTTAACACCATCAGGTTCACCCATACCAATTTGCTCATTGAAAATGGGTAATCCTTCTTCGTCACTCTTTACTGCTTTCCTAATCTGATCTCTTCTTAGTTCAGTGAGATAATTGTCCCACTAATTTCTAAGAGTACCAGAAAACCCAGTAGTAAGTAAATCCACAATATCAGCTTGGCTTTTATTGTGATTAGTGAGATAGGCATTAGCAACCATGGACATGTGATTCATCTTATTGAGCAGTTCTTGCTCAGACAAACCGTCAATATTCCATTCATACAATTTATCAGCAGAGACAGAGAATTGGGGTTGGAGAAACCTTTCCTCAAATTGTAAATCAGGAGGAGTGGGTTTTGAATAAAAATTCTTTGTAAGATTGAAAGGTTTAGATCCGTCAAAGATCCTTTGGAGTTTTGGCTCCATTTCAATCTTGCCAAAGTTTTGTTCAAGAACTCTGATGTCAGAATCAGTAGATTCTTGAGAAGAAGTTTCAGAATCAGAAGAAGAAACTTTTTTGATGCCAAAGTTCCTAGCAAATATTTTGAAAAATCCACTCAAAAACTTGACTCTGCAAGTGGAAACAAATTACACATTGATTTTGAATTAAACAATGCTTATGTCTGTTTTAATAATATTCATTTCCATATTCCTACTGTTCTTGTCAAAAACATGGGTGAAAGGGTAATTGTTAGGATGCCTTTTCTTGTTTTACTTTATCCATTCTCTGTTGACGAGATTGGTGTTTCAACTGTTAAATTTGGTGTTAATATTCAAATACCTTTTGCTTCAAAATTTGAAATTAATGTTAATAGGTTGGATATTTAGTTTAAGCAGTCCTCAGACGTAGAGTTGGATAAGGACCCTATTACCACCAGAGTTTTGTCTTGTCTAAACACCCCCCTGATGGTCGTGTTTTCCCAGAATTCTTTGTTCATACCTATCCCCAACACATGGCGCATATTATTATTTCTGCTTTGCAAAAAATAATTTTGACATTATTTTGCATATATTTTATAAAAGTTTTAACCATTTTGGTTTTAATTACTTTCCTTTTAAATTTTTGCAGTGCCACTATGGCTAGCAAAAAGGATAAAGAAAAAATTGGTTCAAAAGCTCTGACTATAAAATCAGAGTCCTCTCTTGCCTCTTCCCTGCCAATTTCCTCTGTTGCCATAACCAACAGATTTTCTCCCTTCTATCGTGATTCCCAAATGTCGTACTCAAGTACACTTGCCTCCTCTTATGATCCCTTTTCTGATAAAACAAAAAATCCCTTCATAAGGTATGATAAAACATCTGCCTATATGACTCTCCCTTATTTCCAGAACTTGTTCTTTGTCGAACTCAATCGTTCTGCTTCTTCTAAATCTGCCGGAGATATTGCCCTCTCCTATTTTCCTCCAAATTTTCATTGGATCCCTGAACATCCTCAGAAAAATTTGGCTTTCTATTCTGCTGTCTTAAAGCAAACTGATTCTGTCTCCTTCAAATCTATTCCTGATAAGAATAATCCACAAAAGATACTTTATTATAGTGTCTATTTCAAACGGATTATCTCTGAAAATGAATGGGGTAACCATCCCTCTGTCGCAAAATCCCTTAACAGATTTTCTATCCCCTGCACTTATTATGATTATGTCGATGCTTGGTTCAAATTCTTACTTTATCAAACCTCTGTCTTTGATCATTCCTGGTTTGTTAATTTTGACAAGAATTTTACCGGTATCCTTCCCCTCTGGTTCTCCAGATGGTGGAACCAATTTGGCCTTATCCCTGACATCCTCCCTCTCCAATTAGTTGAAGCTTTCCATTTATTCAAGAACAACTACAAAGTTGATTCTTATGGTTCTAAGTTTCCAACTATGATTTATTTTGTCATTAAATACAAAATTTCATGGATTCTGAAATGGAAATATCACCTTTAAGAAGACAAGATCCAACGACAATGGTTTGTCAAATGGTGGGATAAATGCTCACTAGTTGATGACATTATTATCTCTGTCAGAAATATGTCTCAGGCCCTCAAGGCCCCTGCTTTGCCACTAACGGCTAAATCCCCACTCTTGATTACTCCCAGCATATTTTCCTCCCCAAAAGAAGAAAAGTAAATATCCCCTGTTTCTTCCCCTTCTACTGCATCTAGCTCTTCCAAAAAGAAATCTTCTTCTAAAAAAGAGAAGATCAAAGCCCTTCTTGCTACCCTTGAAGATGATTCTGACAACGACGAAGAAGACGAAAAATCTGCATCGTCCTAGAAGCCTCTCCAGAAGCCCCTTCAAAATCCCTACTATGAAGACACACAAGAATACTATCCTTACCCAGGGATCGAAGACTTGTGAAAAGCCTCATGACGGCTCTTGTTTGGTCCTTAACGACCACAATGTTTTCGAGAAAAAGAACTGCTACCATTCCATTGACGGTTCGTTCTCAGTTCACTGACCATGACGTCAGCAAAGAAAATTTGTGATCTTCAACGGGTCACTGTTCTTCATGTTTGGAAGTCACTATGATATATATATATATATATATATACACGCATGAATATTTATTATATTTGTTAAGTAACAGGGAGTTATATTTTCACATAAAAAATTTAAACTTATATGAGAATATATAGGTTTATATTTTTTATGTGGTTGAAATATTTAGGTTTATATATATGCATGTGCTTGAAATTAGGTTTATATTTTTTAAGTCTTATATATTTATTCCTAATTTATGTACGTAGAGAAAAATGGACATGAGTTGGATGACAAAGTCTAAGGGTACGAGAGAATACAGAGATGGGTGTAGAGTGTTCGTGGAGTTTGCAGTTAGTAACTGTAGAACCTCTGATGGATTCATCCATTGCCCTTGTAAGATTTGTCGAAATAACCGGCGCCACCCACTAGGTTTCGTATTCGACCACTTGACAAAGAGAAAATGAATGATGCTGGAATATACACTCTGGTACTATCATGGTGAAAAGCATATACAGGGTCCTGGTACAAGGTCTAATTCGAATTACCCGGCCTCAGATGCGGGTGCAAGCACAAATCAGGGTGGAGACATGCACGCAATGTTGCGTGATTTATTCGGCATCCACGAAGTAGTCAGAAAAGACAATTGTGAGCCTCAGGTCGTGGTGCAAGGGAGTGAAGAAATTGTGAACCAAGAAGCCGCTGAAGGTAACGCACTAAAGTATTACGACCTTCTTAAAAAGGTGGAGAAACCACTTCATACTGGGACCAAACATAGCAAACTAAGTACGACTATACACCTGTACAACTTGAAGTGCGTTGGTGGACTTAGTAACGCGATATTCTTGTCTTTCCTAGAGTTCATCAATCAGTTGCTGCCTAAGAGTAATGAAACTCTACCAATTAATACATATGAGGCGAAAAAGTTTTTACGAGACATGGGACTCGGGTATGAGATGATTTTGGCGTGTTGTAATGACTATATGTTATTCTGGAAGGGCAATAAAGAGTTGAATTCATGTATCGTCTATAGAAAATCTAAATGGATGGATGCAATCAATTTAGAAGAGGATGGTCAACCCATATCGTCGGGCAAGAAACGTCTGGTAAGGTGTTGCGGTGGTTTTCACTCATACCACAACTACAGAGGTTGTTTATGTCAGAGCATACTGCACCCTTTATGAGGTGGCATGCAAAAGGCCGCACTAAGGACCGCGTATTGAGGCATTCGGCTGACGGCGAAGCATAGAAGTCATTCAACAATTTACATCCGGAGTTTTCAGCGGACAGCAGGAACGTAAGGCTCGGACTAACCTCAGATGGATTTAATCCATTTAGGAACATGAGCACATCTCACAACACTTAGCCTGTAATGCATGTGCCGTACAACTTGCCTCCTTGAATGTGCATCAAACAGACATCTTTCATACTATTCTTGATTATCCCGGGCTCAAGTTCACTTCGAATGGATATAAATGTCTACCTTCAACCCTTAATTGAGGAGTTACAAGAACTATGGAATGTAGGGATACGCACATATGACGTCTCAAAGAAAAATAATTTTGTTATGCGAGCACAGTTGATATAGACAATTAATAACTTCCCAGCATACGCAGATTTGTTTGGATGGTCTACCAGGGGTGAGGAGGCATGTCCTTGCTGTATGCACTGGACAAGATCGAAATGATTAAAACATGGCCATAAATGGTGTTTTATGGGGTACAGGCGATACTTGCCCATGTATCATCCGTGGAGGCGGAACAAAAGAACATTTGACGGCAACGTAGAACTAGAATGTGCCTTTGATGTGCCAAATGGAGATGAAATCATGAGCCAATTTGAAGGGATGGTGTTTGGGGATGAGAACGCAGGTCAGGCAAGGCCGGATAATAAAGAAAAAGGAAAGAAGCTGAAGACGAATATTTCTAATGTAGTGTGGAAGAAGAAAATTATTTTCTTTAGGTTGCCGTATTAGAAAGATAATTTATTGCGACACAACCTTGATGTCATGCACATAAAGAAAAATGTGATGGACAACATACTTGGTACAATACTAGACATTCCAGGGAAAACAAAGGATAACCTCGCCTCCCGCTTAGGTTTGCAAGAAATGGGTTTGAGACATACACTTCATCCCTATACTGGCGAGGATGGTAAGACCTATATGCAACAAGCTACCCACACGATGTCCACCACACGATGTCCAAGGATGATAAAACATATTTTTTGAAAGTGCTAAGAAATGTAAGGATGCCCGACGGATATGTTTCGAACATTTTTCATTATGTACGACTTAACGACCGTACGATATCGGGGTTAAAGAGTCATGACAGTCACGTATTGATGCAACAGTTTCTACCTATTACATTGCGTGGATCACTTCCAAGCAACTTGGTTAAACCTCTTGTTGAGATGTCTGTATTCTTCAGGGGCCTATGTTCAACAACATTGACACAAGAGGATATTGACCGACTATAGGGTGACATCTGTATCACGTTGTGCAAGATGGAACAGGTTTTTTCCCTCAACTTTTTACTAGCATGGTTCATGTAGTCGTGCATCTTGTCTGTGAATGCCAACTTGGTGGACCGGTACAATATAGGTGGATGTATCCAGCAGAGAGGTAAAATTTGTTTACGGATATTTCTGATTTCTACTTTTCACTCCAATACAAGACAAGTATTAACTGAACTGATTGATTGTATTGGTTCATATTTAGGAGCCTTGGAGTATTCAAATCTAATGTGCGCAACAAAGCGGGTTCTGAGGGCTACATACCAACTGAGTTGATGATGCTCTGTTCGAGATATTTAGATAACACACCAACCTTTCACAATAGGATACAAAGAAATTCGGATGGTTCAAAGGGACATGGAACATGAGTCCGACTCGACCGAATCACAATGACATAGATTCACCGATATATTATGTTCAACTCGGACAAGTTCCTTCAATTGCGGACATAAGTCGAGGTCCTTCACTGGCATATTGTATGTTCAATGAACTTGTACCATTAGTTTTGAATTATAATGAGTCTAATTTCAAATTGTAGGATGCACATGGATATGCTTAGACGATCATGCAATAGGGGGTGAACAACAGAGAATCAGTTGAAAACCTAACATTATGAGCTGTTCTGCGAGTGGTACCGTGACTACGTAAGAATAGTGTGATGTTTAACAAAAGAATTGTTGGAGTATATTTGCGTGCTGTTTTTCAAATCAACTAAAGCAACTAACCTTGCGTTTTCATTGTACGTAATATATTCACAGGTCGATCGATTGGACGATCGATCCAGGAAGGAACTTGGTGACAAATTGGTAATTGTAGAGGGCCAAGGGAATCAGCAGTCAAATACAATAGATATGTGGTTAACGGCAAACTGTTTCGCACTATTGCATATAATGCCGGAAAGAGGACTCAAAACAGCAGGGTGTGTATACCGACTCTTGATGGCGAAACGTACTACGGGAAGTTAACGGAAGTATTTGAGATTTAGTACTACGACAGGACTAAGTACGTTTTGTTCAGATGTAATTGGGCGGACAACACGAGGGACAAGGGGTACAGGGTGGACGAATATGGTATAATACTTGTCAATTTCAAAAACCTTGTCCACACGGGAGAGCTGATTATTGATGAGCGGTATGTGCTAACTTTACAAGTTGACCAGGTATTTTACGTACAAGATGATAGGGACCCAGATTGGGCTTGCGCTGTAAGGACTAAACCTAGAAATGTATACGACGTTGGTTAGGGTGAAGGGCCTCACGATGTATATGCTAACGACCATGAGTATGAGCCGCTCCTATTAACGAGAAATATTAATTACGATCCGCAGGATCATATCGAATACGTCAGACCCGACTTAGATCCAACCCAAGCGTATGTGATTGAATAAAAGTTGAATATATATATATTGATTGGTAGATGTTCATTACAAACACATTAGATCAACACACTTAATTAAGCTGTGCATTGGGTAAAATCTGGTATATATCTTATTTTTAATATGTGAGTCATGTATACATAAGGTAGTGAATATTTCATACATTGTATACGTAATTAATAGCATGCGTGCTATTTTTTGCATGTTACCATGAGTGGTAGGGGGAAGACAAGAGCACGGAGGGGCTCGTCTTTAATGCGGTAGTCTATGTCGCATGAGTCTCCATCATACGACCTTGATGACAATGAGCAACAAGACGTTGCTCAGCTTATGGGGCTACAGGACGGGTATTGACCAGTATTTCTAGGTGATAAGGAAGGGGAGATCCCTCTCCATAATCCATACGGTCGGGCAAGCATGGCCCAGATGGGGTATTAGCCTGATTCGTATCCGTATAGCGAGTTAGGACAGAGTTCTCAGGGCCATGTGGAGCGGCTATACAGCCAGCATAGCATAGGTACGGACGAAAGTTTTTTTGAAAGATTGAAAGTTTTGAAAGTTTCTAATTATATTGGTGCGATATCAATTATATTTAACTACAACTACAACTTCATAAAATTCTAAACATTCTAAAAAAATACAAAGCAGGTGCCGAGGACAATAGGAAGACATGACTGGTGGGATAGGTGCCACGGATGACCCGTAGCCCACCGACCCTACTCCCGTCGACCGGTTAGGCCCTCGACAGGTTTGGACGATAAGTAAGTGTATTTGCTCAAATGTCATCCATATAAGTCTTAATTACTTGTAGTTAGTATTCAATTCTAAAAAACTTACATCGGTAATTTTTAATCTGTTAGGTACAGATCAAGATGGAAACACCGTTATTGAGGTGGTCACCATTCGTGACTCGCACAGGTTGCTGGGGGCCCCCGCCGGCAAAATGATCATACTTGAGTTTAATGCTTCATGGCAGCCCGTCAGCTTTAGCGCCACGAGGTTTAGACGAATGGCCGAACACGTCATTAGGAGCGTCAATTATGTCCGAATACCGGACGACTAGACGAAGGTACCGTTGTGTACCAAGGAGGATATATGGGACGCCTTGATGGTATGTGTTATGTCAAACAATCCTAATGTATGTATATATACGATCTAAGTTGTACATATATATGTGTGTTTATATCTATATACATATACACATATATTTTAGGTTTTTTTAATTTATCAATTTTGAACTTGTGCAGGTAGATTTTTTCATCCTGCCTGAGTGCAACTTGGAAGCCATAAAGAATGACGTATTCCGAGATATAGGCACCAAGCTGAGGACTTAGAGACACGAGCTAAAAAAATATATTGCCATTACAACGGATGATACTCCCGCCACCGTACGGGTGAGAGTGGGGCAAGATAGGCTCTCGGAGTACAACGCCGTCGACTTAGAGATATTGTTGGAGAGATGATGTAGCAAGAAGAACAAGGTAGGTCATGAGTTATACTATAATTTTGTGCAGTGTCAGTAATTGTAATTGTGTTAGTATTAACATATTAAGAATATTAATTGTGTAGGATTATGCGGCGTATATGAAGAGCTTGCGAGCATTGAATAATACGTCCCATTGCACTGGGTCAAAGAGCTACGCGAGGGTGACACATGAGGAGGTCAGTGTGTAATTTACCCTATACTTATAGATGTAAACATTTTATCTATAGATATATTTAAACATATCTGTATGTTCTATTTTTTTCGTCAGGCCATACGTCTGGGCACCCCTCTTACTCATGCACAGAATTACATCCACACCTACAAGATGAAAGATAGTGCATATCCGAATGACATAATGAAGGAGAGATGTGTATACTACTCACCTTTCATATGTTTTGCTTATATATATGATAATTTATTTGTCATTAACTATTATAGGACCCACTGACCCAATAATTAATGTAATATACAAGAGAGGATGGAGGAGCTTATACCCACTGACCCTGCAACATCGTCTTGCGTGACAGAGGGGACGGTCAGGTGGGCGTCGAACGACGCGTACACCCAGGCACTTGGAAATAAGCCTGAGTACGTTGGTAAGGTTCGGCAGGCTGGACCAAATATTCTGCCTATGCGGGGCTACATACACTCATATTATACACCGTCACAGGCACAGTCACAAAACACCGGGCACTCCATGATCTCACAAGAAACACTTGACAGAGCGCTTGAGGCAGAAAGGGCAAAGCACAAGGAAGAGATAGATGCCTTGTTGACCGAGAACAATGCACGGGTAGCTTAGTAAGTGGCAGAGCAGATGGCGGCGAGCAATGCGTGGTTGGCTCAACAGGAGGCTCAAATGACGGCATTGTTTGACACCCGTTTTCGCCAGCTCGAGGAAATGATGCGGTCGAGCTCTATGCCAGACAGAGCTTCCCCACCCTTTGCGATTGTACTATCGTCGGTCGATAGTGGATCAGGTAATGACATTTTTTAACAGTCAAGGTTGTTTTAGAACTGTCCCTATATATATGTGCTCTTCAAAATTAAGAGTTTGAAGATGTTGTAGTCATTCTCATTAATGATGTTGTAAATCTTGTTGAATTTGGTTTATATATCATGGTTGGTTTGGTGGTGGATGTGGGTTAGAGCTTTGCATTTGAAGTGTTTGGTATTATTAGATGGACCACTATGGTCCTTGTAGAATATTGTTTGGTGCATTTGATTTGATCACGAAAATATGTTGGGGGTGTAGATATAAATTTAAATTTGTTGAGTATGATGTCCTTTGTTTACATAGTGAAGTTACTCAATGATTGTTTGTTTTATCAGTTGTAGCTAGTGGATTTCGTTTGTTTTATCATTTGCAGGTAGTGGACATCATGGAGAGGATCCTATCGATGATCAGCATTGAACGTTTAGTTGGCCATTCGCACTTGTTGTATATAAGTTATTTTGTTGATGTAATTGTATTTGTGATAGTTTTCTTGATGTACGTAGTTAGATATATTTCATCTAACAAAGATAGTTTTATTGGTGTATATTATGTTATTTATGGTTGGTGTATAGTTTTTGTGGTTGGCCATTCGCACTTGGTATATATGTCATTATTTGTGTCTTGAAGCTAATTTTGGTTGATAGTCTGTGATCGACGTTAATGGATATGAATTATGTTATTTGCATGGATCGACGGATAAATTGTATATCAGGTTAATTGTAATCCAAAATTTGGGTACAACCCCGAAAAAATTCAAAAAATATATAGGGGAAAAATTGTAAAAATCACCAAATTTTCTAACGTGTCGTGTTTAGACACGTCAGAAAAAAAATTTTGACGTGCCAGAAAGTGACACGTCAAAATATTTTTATGACGTGCCAATTTTGACACGTCAGAAATTTTCCGTTTCTAACACCCAAAATTTTAATGCCGGACACACGTCAAAAACGCCTCATCTGGAAAAAATTTTGATGTGTCAGACCACCTGACACGTCAGAAAACCCATGTCAACAAAAAATTTGTTTTTTTGTAGTGAATAATCTGTTAGAGTTGGTAATAAAAAATTAGTAGTTAAAATAGAGTGATATTTTTTAATACCTCTTATTGCCTAAAAAACTAAAAATATTGAAAGTTGAATTTTAAATGAATAGCATAAGAGGCAATTTTTTGGTCATTGCCAAACATAGCCATATATCTAATGAAGGGACTACTACATTGGGCACGTGCTTCATATATATATATATATATATATATATAAAGATTACAACATCACACCCTTGCAATTACATCAAGACTTTGTTTTAAAAAGTAAAAAAAAATATATGTGTCAACTTTTGTTTGGCACGGCTTTTTAAGTACTAAAAGTACTTTTTAAGCTCTTTAACACAATTACAAACATATCTTTAATAAAAAAATCCCGCATTTCAGGATGTAGTCAACGAGGTATTCCAACTCCTCATAGTCATTGACGCAGTTATCGCCGTTCTTATCTGCATAATGGAACCCTACCTCAGCGCATAACCCAGGCCAAAATGCTTCAAGTTCTACGAAGGCTGCCTTCACCTCATCCTTGGAAAGTTTGCCATCGTTGTTTGTGTCCTTACTCCTGAAAATTTTCTTTAACTGCTCTCTGTTGAAGGGAACCCCAGAACTCTTTGATTCGTACAGCCTGTACGAGCTCGACAAGGGTAAGACAAGGCATTTCGCTCTATGGTGATCGCTTGCTCTATGGTGAGCTTTAAGACGTAACATTCATATATATATATAGAAAGAGAGAGAGAGGATTGATAATATCTGCAAATTGTTCGATGGGTGTGGTAGGATTTTAACATTCTTTTTATTCAACTTTTTGGTTGGTAGTGGAACTACTTTTATACATGGATGCAGATTCCTGTCAAATGTTTCCGAAAAACTAGTTGATTTTAATCTGACACGTAAGCCATTTCGATAGTGGATAAGAAGGGAAATTCTACTTCTTTGTATAAAAACACATAATATGATAAATATAAAAGTGGAATAATAAAAATAAAAGGAAATAGAATAAGTCTTAATAAGTTACATATTTCATTGGTTTATAATTTGAGTACACAGCTCTATTTATAGAGTTTTACATGTTATTTGAAATATTTCAAATACTAATATATCCCTTAAATCAAGGTTAACAAATATTATCTAAATTCCTTGATTTAGGGAATACAAAATTAATATTTATTCCAAATAATTTATATCCTTTAACACCTTGTATTGCCTTCTTTTCGATTTTCTTTATCCTTTATATTCTTAGATATTCGTTTACCCCGCCATGAATAGTTGGGAAATTTTTTGGTCCAAGGCTGATTTTGTGTAGCTTCTGGTTTATGTACAACGTTGTTTTTGCTGATTGTGTTTTGGGTTTTTCTTGGTTTGGTTGAGTGAGTGTTTTTGTGTTTGTAAGCTCTTTTTGTAGTTGGTTTCTATGGATGGTTCAGACTTCAGAGTGGTTGTTATCTCTAGGCATTTTCAATGGTGCTTTCTTCGTCTTTGTAGCATAGCAATGGAAAAATGCTACACACCCTTAAATTTCCACACCCTCCCTCGCATGGTATTAAAAAGTGAAAATTAATTACAAGGTTGATAATTTTTAGTTCTTGATTTGGGGAAGAGAAAGAGATAGAAATTTTCTCCAAAAAGAAAAAAAGAAAAGAAAAAGTAGGACCTAGCATTTACACAAATCGTGCAAAATAACTGAGAAATGCCATATGCAATCTATCGTACGAGAAGAGGGATTTGGAAGAGTCCCTTTGGGCAAAACGGAGTGGCCGGCCACCCTAAGGGGCTCAAGCCACCATCTTTCTTTTTTTCTTCTTTTTGGTTTTTTTTTTTTTTTTTTTTTAATGTTTTTATAATTCCTAAGTATTTCAATTTTTTTAATTAATGAGGCATGCATATGTACTTGTTTGGACATAACTACCATCTCTACTTTTAGCCATTAACTAAGTAACATCATATAGTAGATGAAATTGAAATACACGAGTAATAGCATTTAACCTTTGATTCTAATTAAGGTTTATTTATTTCAATGTAAACATATTTTAAATATTTGGTTGTGTTTGGAAAATTTGCCGGACCTACTACATTAATCACACTTGCAGCTGTCACATGTGATGGATGGCGTAAGTGTGCATTTTTTTTTTTTTTTTTTTCCATCTTAAGAACAATAATAATAAAAAAATAAAAAATAAAAAATAAAAAGAAAGAGGAAAACCAGCTCATTGCTATTCTTGAGCGAATATCTTCTCTGAATCTCTATGCAGGTATTTGTTCGTCTCATACTCTTGTCATCTCTTCTTCATTGTGTTCATCATCTAAGTTAAATTGTCTTATTAATTAATCCAAGAACACTCATTATAATTAGCAAAATAAATACAATATTTCAATTTGAAGTAGGTCCAAAGTAGGTCCGTTACAACCTCCATTCCAGCACCTCCAATGATCCTCCGCCCTAAGCCACACCCCCTAATTTTTATGTTCTTCCACAGTGCTGAATCTCGTTGGACGTGGGACTGGGCAGCCTTGATCTCTATAAAAAATGCACCCACAGCTGAAGCAGAATAAGGGTAGTTTTTCATATTTGAACGTCACCCACGAGGATTTCCAACCCAGGTCCAATGCTCTTCCACAATCTAATGGTTTTGTGATATCAATTGACACCCTAATTCAGAGACATCTCCGCCATCCGGCTCCATCACCTGCCACATTCATCCCAACCCCTTTAGTCATACACACTAGGGGCATATCATGTACGTGGACCCAAAATGGCGACATAGAAAACTTCGTCTGTGATGGAGGAGTATTCCCATCCAATTCATTGATCACCAAGATCTGCCGATCAAATGACCGAGGTCTTCCCTCTAATACCCTCCTTCTGTCCTCATCCTCCTCAAATTCAAAAATCCATAAATTGTCCTTCACTTCTTTAAAGATTACCCCTCGCCTTGTACGCCATAGCCTCAACAAAACTTGTTTGAAGGCTTCTTTATTTGCTCGCTTCCCTGACCAAATTTTCCCCACTATACACCTTGTTCCTTTCTCTCTTGCTTCCGCAATCTCACATTCAAATATTTTGATACCAGATGATAAGTGTCAAATATTGCATATTTGGATCCATTTATTTACATTAGTTAATCCTTTAGCTGTGTCGTTATTTAATATTTTGTGTTAGTTTTGTGTTTTTAATGTTTTGTAGGTCATTAAAGAAAAACTACAGCTTTAAAGAGAAAAATGCAAAGTTTGGAAGAAAACATACTTTGAGAAGACCTAGATGATGTGGTTAAGTCTAACCAAATCCAACAAAAGGTTAAATCGGATTAAAGATCAGATTGGATTAAAGTTCAAATTCGATAAAATTTCGGATTGGATTCAAATTCAGATTCTGTACGTCTCAGTATTTTGATCATAGCTTTTTGTTCAAATATCAGATTGAAGTGATTCAAGTAGCATGGGAAAGCCAACTCAAAGTACTACAGTTCATTGTGAAATAAGATTTTCCTAATTCAGATGTTTACTATGCCAAAATCGCCCCGCAATTAAAAGACACAAATCTGGACGAATCCTATTCCGATTTCAGACTTCTATTTTGACTGAGAGACAGACCTTCAAATTATCTAGGTTTAATAGGGCTTTTAGGACTTTCCTAAGCCTATAAATAGACCTATTTACATTCAAGAAAAAAAAATACAATCCCAGAGAGCAAAATTCTACAGTTTTTCTCTTTTTAGTTTAGGTTTTCTTTAGATTTTTATGTGGAGCTAAATTCCCAACTAAGGTTGGGGATGAAGCCTCACGGATGAAGAACATCAATACTTTCATGTAAGTTTTTATTTATCTAATTTTATTGGGTTTAATATTTCAATTGTTTTACTTATTTTCAATGTGTGGAGTGATTCTTGGATATATTTTGTGATTCAAGGATACACTTGATGATTTAAGATAATTTCACATAATTGATTGCTTGATTTTATTTGCTTAAATAATTGGATATCTTTTGTGATTTACGGATACATCTGAGGATTTAATTGATATTGAATTCCTTTTATGATTTGTGTAATGAATTGATACATGAGATGATTTTGATTAACTGTTTAAGCATAGTAAAACATATCTAAGATTTGAATTGTGAGAACTTCAGATAAATATTGATAAACATGGAGTATGTTGTTATGATTCGATGAGTGTGGATTCTCAAACCTCAGTCTTTATCTTTTGTTTTATTTTATTTAGTTTATATTTATCCTTTAATTTTCAAAACTCAAAATTCAAACTTTTTTTGGAACTAAGTTAGGATAAAATTAGTTTAGTTATAATTTGTTCTTTAAAAACACAATTCCTTGTAGGTTTGATCTCGCACTTGCAAAACATTATATTGCAAACGATTCGTGCACTTGCGAGTATTAAAATTTGCACAACACCAGACTTCTCTCCCTCATTAAGGATAATATCCCACATAACTCCTCTAAGTCTTCCACCGTACACACAATTCTAGCAAGTTTCCCTCAAACAAAACCTCATTCTCAATAAAACTGATAGGAGACGACTCCCTCACACCTAGTAGTCCTCAGAAAGAAACCCTACAGAGGATGCGATTTTCTTTGAAAGTAAAATAAGGCAAAACTTTATTTGATTAATAAGCATAAATGGAACATAAATACTTTCGAAACACCAAAGAAACATGTGAGGATTAATTTGATTGTGTTAAATGTTTAGTGAAAGATTTTGTTTTAATTTATATTCATAAAAAAATATTTTGCTTAGTTTGCTTTGTATTTTTTTTAGAATGTCTAGAATTATATGAACTTTTATTTGCAATGAAATATAATAGGTATTCAAACAGGGCGGTGATAACTGCCCTGTCAACTGCTAACCGCTTATAACTACTAACTGTTAACCACTAACCACTTTAGTAAGCGGTTAGCGGTTAATATAATAGGTATTCAAATGGGGCGATTATAATTGCCCTGCCAACTGCTAACCACTTATAACTGCTAACTGTTAACCGCTAACCACTTTGGTAAGCGGTTATTAAAAACCGCTAACCGCCTAGGGCGGTTGCGGTTAGCGGTTTTAAAGGTAGTAAAAAGCGGTTAATAACCACTAACCGCTTACCCTTATATATAATAATATATATATATATATATATATATATATATTATATTTTATATTAATACTAATTATAATATAACATTCAAAACGGCCTCGTTTTGGAGTAAAGCTTTAGCCCAAAATGTTTAAAATAAGCCTAAAAAATATATCAATTAAAGGTCTAAAACACTTAAAAAGCTCAAAAGCCCATAAAAAAAAAAAAAAAAAAAATGGCTACAAAACCGCCGGTTATTGGATTGAATAACCGCTAACCGCTAACCGCCTAGGCGGTTGCAGTTATTAAAAAGCGATAATCGCTCAAGGCAGTTGCGGTTAGCGGTTATGGCCAATAACCGCCGGTTATAACTGCTTGAACAACCCTTAATAATAGGTATCATACCAATCATATATATGTAAGCCGAAACCCCTTTTAGAAGTGCCTTAAAATTGCGAGTGAACCCATTTTTTTTAAAGGGTAAACTGGATTTTTAAAGCATAATTTTTTAAAAGGTTTTTTAAGAGTAAACCGATTTTCTAAGAAAAAACCGGTCATTAATTAGCGTTATTAATTGCGTTAATTATATTTCAAGAGTTTTCCATATATAAATTAAGTATTATTAATGTCCGAATCAAATAAGGAAACAAATAATATAAATCAAATTATTTTGTATAAATAATTTGATACGTTTAGGATTCTCAAAAAAAAAAAAAAAAAAAAGACTATATATATAAAATAAAAAACTAGTCATTTATTGCATTAATTATATTTCAATATAATTAAATGCGTTAATTATATTTCAATATAATCCACATGTCATTAATTATATTATAATCCATGTATTCTTTTTGCTAATTTTTTTTCTTTATACTATTCATTTTAAATCATATATACTTATAGGAATAAAGATTTAATTTTTTTTTTTTAATTTAAAGAGGTGAGATATATTTTTATACGTCTTTTTAACCAATAATGAAAAAGGATGTGCCTAAATTTTAAAATTAAATTATAATGAAAAATTCTGCGCATAACACGGGTTATAGTAATATTAAAAACTAATGATTTGATAATCAAAATCTACTCTTGTTTCTTCTTGCTATTATTTTCATTTTAAACTACTCATATGAGAACAAATTTTGTAACATTTTTTAATTTATATGGAATAAATTAAAATTAAGTGTCGTTCTTTTTTAATTCGTTTGAATGGTTTTATGGAATTTATTTTTTCATTTGTATGATTTACTTGAATATTTTTTGAAATTTTTAGCTTTTGAATAAGAGATAAATTTATTTGATTGTTGTCTAGAAAAGGAATAGAAACGCTTTCTTTGACCAAAAAAAAAAAAAGGCTTTCAAAACACGAAAGAGATAATTAAGTATTAAATATGAAGTGAAATGATTTATTTGATTGCATTAAATATTGAGTGAAA
The DNA here is from genome assembly GCF_901000735.1 of Corylus avellana. Classification (NCBI taxonomy): domain Eukaryota; kingdom Viridiplantae; phylum Streptophyta; class Magnoliopsida; order Fagales; family Betulaceae; genus Corylus; species Corylus avellana. The sequence goes on along the minus strand of NC_081545.1, from coordinate 18,123,286 downwards.
TATTCTATTTATTTTGTATTTTTTTTTAAAAAAAAAGATTTGTTATTTTGCTGTGTATTATTTTTTAGATGTTCAGAATTATGAGTTTTATTTGTATTGAAATAATAGGTATGACAAAAATATCATTACAAATTTCTTCTAATTTTCTATTAATGTTTTAATAATCAGAATTCAAATTTTCTTGCTATTTTTTTTCTTTATACACAATTTCATTATAAATTACAGATATGGGAACAAATATTTTAACTTTAATTTTTATGGATTAAAATAAAATAAATTGTCTTGTGATAGTAATTATTATTATTATTATTATTATTATTATTATTTGTGGTTTATACATTCATGCAATGTTTTGTATAACTTTGTGTCACTTACTCACTTTGTTTAGTAATATATATACTGGTGTATAACTTTAAATGTTTTCTTTTATTTAAATATCTAATATATATTTTTATACGTGTTTTTTAACATACAATGAAAAGTACAATAGAGATGAATTTAAATTTTAAAATTAAATTATGATGAAAAATCTTGCACATAGTACGGGTTATGAGCTAGTGTACTGTGTATATAATAGTGCAATATATATACCCAATAATCAATAATAAAATCAAAGAATAAATAATATTATTTAAATATAATTAAAACCTCATCCAAACAATTTGCCACAAAAGCAAAAGCCCTCGTCTCTCTATATTCCAGTGGAAACAAAAGCCCTCGCCTCTCGACTTTTGTTGAACAGTCGTCTTTCTCAAACGGCAAACCGTCCGTCTTCCTCAGACTGCAACTCGTCCGTCTTCCAACCAGGTATCTCTCTCCATCTCTTCTATGTCTCATCTCTCTATTTCTGTGATTAGGTTTTTCTTGGTAATGTGAGTCCCGTCGAGGGGGAATTGGATGATGAGACAGAGGGTGTCGAGGAGGCAATCCAGAAATTGGGGCTCCTAGGAGATGAACAGCGCATGTCACGTGAAGGAATGAAAAGCTGCTACAGAAGAGTTGAGAAGCTGGACGTCTATGACAGTTAATTCTATTAGGAAGCATTACTGCACGTGTATAATGGAAGTTGTTATAGTAGTTGATGGTAGTTAGTTGTAAGAGTTGTTACAGTTAGTTGTAAACTGTTGTAAGCCTAATTGCCTTAATTGTTAAGCCTATATAAGGATGGTTAAGTACAAGAAGGGGTCTCTTTGAAGAAGTGTACAAGCATTGTATGGGGATTAGCCATCTCGAATTGGCCAAGTTGTTTAATAAGAAGAAGTCGTCCATTTTACTCTCAAAGTCTCTTACTTTCACTCTTTCTCTTTCATTTCCCTTTCTAAATCTGGTTTGGCAGTAACTTTCCTGTTACAAGTGGTATCAAGAGCCATTTGTTTTCTTTTCATGAAAACTAGGTCAATGGGGCAAAATTCTGATTTGGAGCAGTTCAGGAAGGAGTTTAAGCAGCTGCAGGACAATTTTGAAGGGAGGAATCCAAGACAGGATAGTTTTGAGAAGAAGCAGGCTGATCAGTTTGCTTTCATTAGTGCAAGGCCGGATCGTTTGGAGGTGAAGTTGGATGAGAGCTTTGATCAATTGTTGAGTTCCATTAAAGAATTGCAAAAGGGAACAGAACAGAAAGATAAAAGTGTATCTTTGGAGGAAGGTATGCAGGAGATAGTGGAGGTTTTCATGCAGGAGATGGATTCTACACTAAGTCCATTCAGTTGGAGTTTCCAAAATTCAATGGGGAGGATCCATTGAATTGGTGTTACAAGGCTGAATAGTTCTTTGATCACTATTCTACACCAGAAACTCAAAAGCTGAAGATTTCTTCTTTTCATATGGAAGGTACAACTTTAATTTGGTTTCAAGAATTATATAAGTCGCATTCTTTTTCTACTTGGAATGAATTTGTTCAAGCATTACAAACTAGATTTGGTCTGGGGTCTTATGATGATCCAATGGAAACTTTGTCTAAGTTGAAGCAAGGGGGATTTTTGGAGGAATATAAAAAACAGTTTGAAGTGTTAGCCACTAGGGTGGTTGATTTGCCTGAAGCACATAACTTGAGTTGCTTTATGGGGGGTTAAAAGATGAAATTAGATTGGCAATAAAGATGTTCGAACCTAAGACTTTGATGGATGCTTATTCTTTAGCCAAAATCCAAGAGGATTATATGTTCAATTTCAGAAAGAGTACTAAACCCCAATGGAATATCCTTCCTTATAATAATGCAGCCAAGAATTTTGGGGTTGAGAATAAGACTACTGGTTTGTTGGGGGGAAGGGGAAGTCAATCTCTTTGCTCAACAAAAGAATGTGGAGAATGTTGCTAATGGTAATAATCAGATTAAGACTAATCCTCTTGTTTACAGTAAGGCAGTGTTACCAGTGTAGAAAATCTCTAATGCTAAAATGATGGAAAGAATGAAAAAAAGGAATATGTTACACCTATGATGCTAAGTGGAGCCATGGCCATGTGTGTGCTTCACCAAGATTATTCTTGATTGAGGAGGTGGAAGAGAAGGTGGACAAGCTGCAAAAGGGGGAAGAGGAACCAGACCCAGGTGATTTTTTTTTAGAAGAATTTCTTGAAATTTCTTTGCATGCCATTATTGAAAATCCTACTCCTAAGACTATGAGGATTGTAGGTATGATAAAGAATCAGAAAGTAATAATTTTGATCGATTCTGGAAGCACACATAACTTTTTTGATCAAGAAAAGGTTAAAGGAATTGGAATTCAGCATGTGGTTAATGAATCTATCAAAGTGAAGGTCACTAATGGAGATGAGATTGTGAGTCCTAGTAAATGTAAGAACACAAAGGTTAAGTTGCAAGGTTATACTTTTGTTATTGATCTTTATATTTTACCTCTGGCTGGTTATGATATGGTACTTGGTATTTAGTGGTTGCGGACTTTAGAGCCTATATTGTGGGATTTTCTTAATCTTACTATGCAGTTTGTGTATGAGGAAAGAACCTGTTTGTTGGAAGGGTTGGCTGCTAATCTAAATTTTAGTATAGAAGATGATGAATCTTTTAAACTAAATAGGGGTGAGAACAAGGGTGTCTTGTTGCAGCTTCTTGGTGATGAGATTAAACAGGAGCAGGGGAATGACTCTAGGAAGAATCAGAACATGGAAGTTGGTCCTATGGCTCAGTTATTAGAAGAATTTGCATACATTTTTGCAGATCCTAAGGAGCTGCCTCCTAAAAGATCTCATGATCATGCAATTCATTTGAAGGAGGTGCACAGCCTGTTTCAGTGAGGCCTTACTGATACCCTTTTTATCAAAAGGAGGAGATAGAGAAGATTGTGAAGGAGTTGTTGCAATCTGGAGTGATTAGATGCAGTCAGAGCTCTTTCTCTTCTCCAGTGTTACTTGTGAGGAAGGCAGGTGGCAGCTGGAGTATGTGTATGGATTATAGAGCCTTGAATCTACAAGTAACTATCAAGGAAAAATTTCCTATACCAGTTGTAGATGAGTTGTTAGATGAATTGTGGGGAGCTAAATGGTTTTTTAAATTGGATTTGAAATCTGGTTATCATCAGATTAGGGTGGTTGATAAGGATATCCATAAGACTGCATTCCGCACTCATGAGGGTCACTATGAGTTTTTGGTGATGCCCTTTGGCCTTACTAATGCTCCATCTACTTTTCAAAGCCTTATGAATCATGTTTTTAAACCTTTTCTTAGAAAATTCATCTTAGTTTGTTTTGATGATATTATGGTTTTTAATAAGGATTTGGAAACTTATAAGCAGCACTTAAGAATCACTTTGGATTTGTTATGGAAGAATCAGTTATATGCTAGAATGTCCAAGTGTAAGTTTGGTTGTGTGGAAGTGGAGTATCTTGGACATGTAATTTCTGCTTCAGGAGTTAAGGCTGACCATGAGAAGATTAAAGCTATGGTGGAATGGCCCTTTCCTAAAACTCTTAAGTCTTTGAAAGGATTTTTGGGACTCACTAGTTACTATAGAAAATTTATTAAAGGGTATAGATCTATTGCAGGCCCTTTGACAGCTATGTTGAAGAAAAATGTTTTTTCTTGTGAGGAATTAGCTGTTGAGGCATATAACAAACTCAAGGCTGCCATGACAGCAGCTCCAATTCTTGCACTTCCTAACTTTTCACAACCTTTTGTGATTGAATGTGATGCTAGTGGCATGGGGATTGGGGTAGTTTTAATGCAATCCAACAGGCCAATTGCATCCTTGAGTAAAGCCTTGAAAGGGAAAGCTGTCCATATGTCCACTTATGAGAAGAAATTGTTTGCTTTAGTGACAGCTATTAAAAAATGGAGGCCTTATTTGCTCGGGAAACCATTCATTGTTAAAACAGATGATCAAATTCTGAAGTTTATTTTAGAACAGAAGGTGGGCACCCCTTTTTAGCATAAATGGATCACTAAGTTGATTGATTATAACTTTACAGTGGAGTACAAGAAGGAAGTGGAGAATAGAGTGGTAGATGCCCTATTGAGAAGGGATGATTGGGAACCTGAGATAACATTATCTCTTCTATCCATACCTACTGTTAGTTTGATAAATAATTTAAGGCCTGAGTATGAAACTAATGTGCAGCTGAAGACTTTAATGGGGCAATGGGGGAAAGGGGAGTTAGATCCAAAAAAGTTTCTCCTTAGGGATAATTTGTTGTTTTATAAGAGGAGGATTTACTTTGGGAGTTCTTAGGCCATAAGAGCACAAGTTTTGCATTTTGTGCATAGTGGCCCGATTGTAGGCCATTTAGGGTTTGAAAAAGCATTGCAAAGAGCCAAGAGGGATTTTTATTGGAAAGGGATGACTACTGATCTCAAGAAGTTTATTATAGAATGTGAAGTTTGTCAGCAATCTAAGTATGAGAATATGTCTCTTGTTGGCTTGTTGCAACCTCTTCCCATTCCTAGCAAAGTGTGGATTGATGTGTCTATGAATTTTGTGGAAGGACTACCAATTTCTCAAGGGAAATCAATGGTCCTGGTGGTGGTAGACAGATTGTCTAAGTATGGCCATTTTATTGCTCTTTCCCATCCATATACAGCTATTAAAATAGCTCAAGTGTTTGTTCAATAGGTCATGAAATTACATGGAATGCCTACTTCCATTGTTTCAGATCGAGACCCTATTTTCACTAGTGTCTTTTGGAGGGAGTTATTCAAGCTGTAAGGTACTACTTTGAAGTTTAGTACTAGTTATCATCCTCAACTTGATGGCCAAACTGAGATTGTTAATAAGTGTGTGGAGACTTATTTGAAGTGTTTTGTGCAAAAGAGGCCTAAGCAATGGTTGTCTTGGCTGCCATGGGCAGAGTATTGGTATAATACTACTTGGCATGCTTCTACTAAGATGACACCTTTTGAAGCTATTTATGGAATTCCCCCTCCACGGTTATTCACCTACATTCCGGGTACTACAAAGTTAAAGGTTGTAGATGAAGTTCTTCGATCTAGAGAACAAATTATATCTTTGTTAAGAAGCAATCTGCAACAAGCTCAACATAGGATGAAAATGTAAGCTAATTTGAGGAGATCAGATAGAGAATTTGAGGTAGGGCAGATGGTTCATCTAAGGCTGCAGCCCTATAGACAACAATCTGTGGTTACTAGAAGATCTTTGAAGTTATCTCCTAGGTTTTATGGCCCATTTCAGATCATTCGTAGGGTGGGGAAGGTAGCCTATGAGTTAGATCTTCCAGTGGCAGCTCGGATTCATCCAATTTTTCATGTATCTCAATTGAAGTTGAAGTTGGGTAGCAAGAATTTTCTTATTCCTAAACTACCTCCAATGGATGTGCATGGGGTCCTTCAACCAGAACCCTTGAAAATTCTGGCTAAAAGGTGTAAGAAGCAAGGTAATTGTGCAATTACTGAAATTCTGGTTTAGTGGGTTGGTCAAACTGTTGATGATGCTTCTTGGGAGGACTTGTTTGCTTTACAGCATGCTTATCCGTGGCAAGGTGCTTTAGAGAGGAAGGCTATGTCACATGAAGGAATGAGAAGTTGCTGCAGAAGACTTGAGAAGCTAGAGGGAAAGGAAGCATGAGCATGATAGTTAATTCTGTTAGGAAGCATTGCTGCACGTGTATAATGGAAGCTGTTATAGTAGTTGATGGTAGTTAGTTGTAAGAGTTGTTACAGTTAGTTGTATACAGTTGTAAGCCTAATTGCCTTAACTGTTAAGCCTATATAAGGCTGGTTAAGTACAAGAAATGGTATCTTTGGAGAAGTGTACAAGCATTGTATGGAGATTAGCCATCTCGAATTGGCCAAGTTGTTCAATAAGAAGTTGTCAATTTCACTCTCAAAGTCTCTTACTTTCACTCTTTCTCTTTCATTTCCCTTTCTAAATCTGGTTTGACAATAACTTTCATGTTACAGCGCATCGCAGAATTCTTCGAGGAAGTGGAGGTGGAGCTTGAGAGGGAAGCCCCTTTTGTGGATGGACGAGAGGGCAAGGTTGAGGAGGGAGGGGATCGAGTAGAGGGAGCTCCATTTTTGCTGCCGAAAACCTCTGTACTGGAAGTCGTCGATGAGCGTCTCCCAGTCTTGCGGGGAGAAAGGCTTCGACGGCGGTGCCGTTGGTGGCAGCTTCTCAATAATGGCTAGTGTGTTTTGGGCTTTGGAGATGGCCAACCTAGGTTTTGAAGTAACCTTTTTTTTTTAAAAAAAAAAATAATAATAAATTAATTAATTAATTAATTAATTAATTAAATTATCCTTCTTTCTTGTTTTCTGGTTAGTACTAGAAGTATCTCAAGCCGTAGAAAGTCTATTTTCATGCAAAAAAAAAAAAATGGTCATATACTTGACAAATTTTTTTTAAACAAAAATTTATAGTAGAGTCGTTTATGTTTCAAAAATAAATAAAAAAAGTTCTTAATTAAAATAAGTATTGTAGGAAATTCGATTAGATTCCATTTTATTAGACTATACCAAACAAAGAAATAGGAATAATTATTTCATTCTACACTTGATTCCATTCACCATCCTATTAGACTGGAATAAGAATAGTTATTCCATTCCATACTTCATTTCAGTGTTTCAACCAAATTAAGGAATATGAATAGTTATTTTATTCTACACTCTTTTATTCTTAAAAACAACTATTCTTTTTTCTGATAGAATAGTTATTCCATGAAACAAACAAACCATTAGAGTTTTAGAAACGAGATCCTCCTGAAAAGCTCTCCAAAGAGAGACACTAGCTCTTGTCTCACCGACCCAATGTAGTAAATTTTATTTTGTCCTTAAAAAAAAAAGAATACAAAATTAGTAATATTATATATATTTCTGTCTATATTATTAAAAAACCATATAAAATGGAGCCCGCATAGTCATCCAAGTTCTTTATTCCAAAGGTTGAAAAAAAAAGAAAAAAGAAAAAGAAAAAAGAAAAAAGAAAAAAAGAAGGTCCCCACTACTTTGAAGGTCCGGTCCATAGCAAAAGCAACACTGCATAATTAACGCTTCAAACGGGGGAAGTATTTTTATACGCTTTGTTTGGTCAGGAGAATGGAATAATTCACGCCCGCCCCATCCACTGGTATTCCTATTCCAAGTTTTGCACCAACAAGGCATATTTCACACCGTTCCCGGGCTATATAACTCAAGCAACCAAACACCTCTCATCAGTATCTCAGCCCCTCTCTCTCTCTTTCTCTCGGTCTCTGTCGCTGTGTGTCTGTGTGTCCCTAAAACCCTCTGTTTCTCACTTTGTAAAGGCTCCGAGAGGTAGGAGTTTGGGCGCTAAATGGCTTTGTCTCAATCTCAGACGAAGAAAAAGCAAGTGCACCTCTTCTACTACCCGGAGTGCGAGGACCTCGCGCGAAACGTCGCCGCTCAGTCCGACAATATCACTCTCCAAACCATCAAATGGAGGTCTTTTTCTTCTTTCTTCACTTGTTTCTGTGCTTTATATTGTTATTCTGCTATAAACATGAAATGGGCAGTTTTGTTTTCTTTACAATTTTACTATAAACAATGAATTCCTGTTATCTCATTAAGTTTTGCTGCCAATCTATGTATGTTCTTGCCAATACCCAATAAAGGTTTGTGCTTTATAAGAGTGTATGGAACCTGAAACACATCATCAACCTTTTCAATTTCCCTTTTCTTTTCTTTTCTTTTTTTTTTTTTTTTTCCCTTCTTCAAAGCTTCCCCTTTGTTTTTTATGGTAATCACATTACCACTATAGCTACTCAAATTATATTTTCACCATACTTGATAACCTTTGCAAAAGATGTTTCCTTTTTAAGTATCTAATGTGTGACGTAAATGTGAAAATTGTTTTTGTGTTTTGAGGAGTGTTTTGCATTTTGGAATGATTGTTTATGTTTTTGTTTTGAAAACAGAAACAAAAACAAAAAGTTTAGTAGACAGAGTCTAACTTTTCTTGCATCTGTGTTCAAATGCTTCTGGAAATTTTCGTACCTTTTTTTTTGTTATTTGTTATTATTATTTTTTTTTGGAACGTTCCCATAGACTGGGACCTATCTCTTAAATTGGGATTGATAACCTGCAACTAATATGTGGTTGGGTTTAATATAGGCTTTGGTCAAATCTGAAGTTGCAACTGCAAGAATAGTTTTTTTTTAAAAAATAAGTAATCGAGATATTATTAAAAGCGTAAATTGAGATATCATTAAAAGCATAAGGCGTCTCCGGATACACATAGAGTATACAAAAGAAGCCACGTAACTAGTAGGAGCAAAAATAACTAAAAAATCATGATAATTAATTACCAAAGGAGAAACTAAAGTAGCTGTCCAAAGATTTAGGGTGTTGAAAAATAAGGACTTAGTCTCCTTCAAACTCCTCTTACGTTTCTCAAAACTTTTATCTTTTTTTTTTTTTTTTTTTTTTTCCCCTCTAAAGACACAACAAAAAGCACAAAGGTACCATTTTTCATACAACAACATTTCAAGTGTTATGGGTAGTCCACCAACAAACAAGCATACAAGTCGGTTATTTGTCTAGGCATAACACAAGACAGCCCAAACCGTCTAAAGAAAACATTCTACATAGCACATGCAACCACATAATGAAGAAGAAGATGATTCAAGCACCTATTGACAACACCTATTGACAACAATGACTTGCCGTTTCCGGAGATTGTTGATGATGAGGATCTTTCTTAGGGCCGTCGACCAAGCAAAAAAAGCCACCCTCAATGGAGCTTTAGTCCGCCAAACACTCTTCCAAAAAAAACGGTAACCATCATTTTAATTCATGACAATGTAAAAGGATTTAACACCAAACAACCTTCTTTTGAAAGGGACCTACCACAACTTGTCCTTGCCTTCCCATTTCACTCTCCCTAAATGCAACACCCAAAAAAATGATGCAAAGACATCCATCTCCCAATCATGAGCCGTTATAGCAAAGCTCACATTCTACTGAATGGGATCTCTAGGAATTTCCACATGATCCACAATGAAAGCATCCTTTGGGCACATAATACCAAATAAACCCATAAAGGCTTCCTTAAGGACCTTATCTCCAAACCATAGATCAAGCGAAAATATAACCTTGTTGCCTTCTTCCACCTTAGATCTAGTATGACTTGAAAGCTTCACTTAGCCCTAAATCTGCAAGAATAGTTGCAAAGAATTATTGCAACTTCAATTTTTTTTTCCTGACCAAGGGATGAATAAACTGTTGGTGGTTACTCCTAAATCTGCTTACTATTGAAAATGAAAAAATAAATAAATAAATTCTGCTTTCTACTTTGCAACTATCCAGAAAAATTTTCTTACATAGTTGTTTTTTATTTTATTTATTTTTTTATGATTTAAAATTTATGCTGTTTGCAGTAGGAATTTAGCTAGTCTCGTATAAGGGTGCATCAGAGGACTGACAACTTCTATGCATATGCAGGAATTTTGATGATGGATTTCCAAACATTTATATTAACGATGCACAAGATCTGAGAGGTCAACATGTTGCCTTTCTTGCATCCTTCAGCTCCACAGGAGTTATCTTCGAGCAGCTTTCTGTCATATATCTACTCCCACGGTTGTTTGTTGCTTCCTTCACATTGGTCTTGCCTTTCTTTCCAACTGGCTCCTTTGAGCGAATGGAAGATGAAGGGGATGTAGCAACAGCATTTACGTTATCAAGGATGTTGACAAATATACCTATATCGAGAGGTGGCCCTACTAGTTTAGTCATCTATGATATCCATGCTTTGCAGGTTTGTTCTATCTTTTGTGGAAGTGATCAGATTTGATTCTTTTGTCCTGATAGGGTGTTTTTTTTTTTTTTTTTTTTTTCTTAATAAAAAAAAAAAAAAAAAAAAAATTGGTATCACATTAAATTGGTCAACTTTTTTTTGTTTCTTAAAACTTTCTGGAAAATTAGTATCTTTGTCAGAATTTATTTATAAATGGGATCCGGATGAAAAATTAGTGAATATTTAAATGTTTATTGCTATATCTACTCTTTCTCAGTTGGGGTGTGTGGGGCTGTTTGGTTGAAAAAGTTTCTCAATATTTCATCTAGCTGAAATCTTATTTCTTTTCCTTTTCTAGTGTAAGAGTTGTATACTTGACTGGGGTTCTATATGTTTAGCACAATATCAAAATTGGAATGATTTTTTAATATAAGACTAATGTGAAATTTCCTTTTGTTTAGAATTTTTATTGGAGGAGACAAATATTTTCCAGTGTTTCATTAATTTCGTCTTTTTTTGCAGTTATCTGAATATTAGTTGTGCTGTGTATTCTCGCACATCAGAATTTGATACTTGTGTTGTAGAAAACAGTGAATTTAATTATTAATTAATATTCTAACAAGAAATAACTAAAAACCCATGGGTTATCAAATATGGAGTTTTGGTGCATTTTACTGTTAGAATGAAATCTTATTATTATATAGATCCTTGGGTTTTATATGCATTTAGTGTTTGTCACTAAGTGGAGATTGCATAAGATGATTTCTATACTATGGTTTGACCAAGTTTCAGTTTGGTGCGGAATATATCATCTCTTGTTTAGCACCGCCTGAATGGTCTTTGATATTAGTGTTAGGCATGAAAATGGTGATAATCACATTAATATATTCTCATTTTCATTATTATGCAGGAAAGATTTTATTTTGGGGACCATGTTTTGCCTTTGTTTGAGACTGGTATTCCTCTCCTAAAGCAGCGTCTTCACGAACTTCCTGATGCTGACAATGTGAGTTATTATTATTTCTTGATTCTATAGCACCTCTAGTAATATTTTCTAGCCTGTTAAATTTTCGATATCCTGGATCTTTCTAATCATAGTTCTCTTCCAGATTGTTGTTGCATTTCCAGATGATGGAGCTTGGAAGCGATTCCACAACCTTTTGGATCATTTTCCCATGGTTTAAATTCTTTCCTCAAATAAATTTGACCTTCAAGTTTATAATCCAATGTTTTTATTATCTACCAAAATTTTTGTTGTTGAATGGCAGGTGGTGTGCGCAAAGGTTCGTGAAGGTGATAAGAGAATAGTACGGCTCAAGGAAGGAAATCCTGCTGGTTGTCATGTAGTCATTGTTGATGATTTGGTCCAATCTGGAGGCACCCTGATTGAATGCCAGGTACACTTTAGGAAACCATGCTTGAATAGACTTTATATATTTGATAAATTTATTATTATTATTATTATTATTATTATAGTCTTCCGAAACGTGCTTCAGGACTTGGATAAGTTTATGTTCATTTAAGATTCTCTCTTTTTCCTTCTTTAATATACTGTCATTTTGATTAACACTTTAAATCTTTCGTGATGTCCCAATCTGAACTTTTTATTAACATATGTAATCCATGTACCTCCAAGCATGTAAATGATAGGGACATGAGACAAACATGGATTCACAGATTCGGTGAATCTTGGAAATATAGGATAATGAATAAAGTTAATGTTTGTCTGTAAATATGACCTCTGGTTTTCCTTTTTTTATGTTCTTCTTGTTCATTTAGTGTTAATAGTTAGAAATGTTGTATCATGACATTTAAGGTGCATTTGGCATGCAAGAGTATACACTCGTGTCATATGGCTCCATTCCGGAATCAGGACCTCCACCTATCCTTTGAGCAACCTCCACCTATCCTTTGAGCAACGGGTCCTTGAACCAACCTGTCCTGTCCCCAGAAGGCAGTTTCTTTTCATTCGTTCATTGATCCAATTAATGAATACAAACAAAAAAAAAAAGAAAAGAGCTTATTTTTTAGTTGTTTTATCTTTTAAATTTTCTCATGTTCAATATAGATACATATCATGCATATAAAGTTGTACCAATCCCGGAACTAACATTCGCTTCTTCTTTTTCCCCCCCTTGCCTTTCTGGTTCTGCCAGAAAGTTTTGGCAGCTCATGGTGCAGCAAAGGTGAGTGCTTATGTGACCCATGGGGTGTTTCCTAAGCGCTCATGGGAGAGGTTCACCCACAAGGATGGTAAGTACTTTGTTCCTACCCCGCCTCACCTTTTCTGTTGAACTTGTACCATTTTTAATCGACTTTTGTTTTCAATCTCAGAAGGCTCGGAAAAGGCCTTTGCCTACTTTTGGATAACAGATTCATGCCTTCTTACTGTCAAAGCCATAGCAGATAGAGCTCCTTTTCAAGTGTTGAGTCTTGCAGGATCAATTGCTGATGCTCTACAAACTTGAAAAGATATTTGTAGGGACTTAAGAAAGATACACATGGAAGAAATGCATCTCTGAACACAACCTGGTTGTGATTTATTTTAGGCAAAACAGTGTTCAAGAAGCCTATTTCGTGATTTATGTTACTGACGCAAAAAGCATCAGTGCTGGTTTGAATGTCGTCATGGCATTCAGATTATTTTGGATTTGAAAAATAAGAAGAAAAAAAAAAAAACCTTTCTCACATGGGATTTTTAATTTATAATTCATTGAAGTTGAACGTTTTGTCATCCGCACTTGCCGTACCTTTGAATCCCCAAAGATAGGATGTGGGCGATTCTTTGTGTTATGGAGTGATCTTCAAAAGTTTGTTCATCTTATAAAACTGCATAGGGTGTCCCTTCAATGATTGATGACTCGTTTTTTAAGACTTCGCTTTTTACTTCTAACAAAAAGGCAAAAATATTAACAAACAACTCAACACGTAAAATTACTCACTTTTATGTCATATCACAACAAAAATGTAAAATTACATTCTAAAGAGCAATAGCAAACAAGCCCTGAAACTGCAACGACTTGACCATATTGATGACTATATATGCCTTTGAAGATAAAAATAAGCTCCAGTGAGTAATAAAACATATGTACAACAATAGCTTATTTACTAAGTCACACAAGAACATGATGGTTCTGTCTGTCTTGCTTCTGTACAAAGTTTTTTTTTACAGCCCAAAAAAACCCGAAAAGACATTTACACATTAACAGGTAATCATATTTGCAAATGTTGTTGAAAGGCAGACCCAGATCAAAAACTGAGATACTGCACAAACCGGCATATGGCTGCATAAGACTTCACAATTCAGCAATATGCTTCACGTTATTCTTCCCCACCCTCCCATCTCCCTCTGGTTAATTAACATCTTGTAGCTCTACATATAAACAAAATGCTCTCCGGCTCTTCCTTCGATACATCCTCATGAAATTTCTCCTGTACCCATCAATGGAGAATGCCAACAATTCAAACAATTATACAACCGTTACTTGGTCCTCTTTCGACTTTATACACTTTACCTAAACAACAGTTAGCAACTATTAGCCCCCATTTCTTAAGGCTACAAGTAAGATGCCATACACTTTTAATTTCTCTCCAGCTTCTCATCTGGGCTATCCAATGAATCTCCTGAATAAGACCCATCTGGTTGACGAATGCATATGTTTAAATTGCTGGAAAGGAAAGGTTCCTGGGGTATACAGAGAAAGAGAAATGGTCAGAAATTATACATGGTTTCTGGAAGAAACTTCCAAGGGGCAATGACTTTCAATCAATCTTGCCTATACTTACCTATGTCTTATAAATCCTGAAAATTATACATGGTTTCTGTAAAGTGTGAGCTGCTAATAAAATGATTAAGGATAACCGGAAATTACACTAACAAAGAAATCGCTTTCAGATAGTCCGTCATCAAAGCTCAAACATAACATGAAATAACTAGACACAGATGAATACTAAGCTGGTATCAATGCATGATTGACAAAGCATCTTTTCATGAAGTTAAAATTATTTAATTTAATAATGGCTAAAATATATATCTGGTCCTCCAAAATTACCCAAATTTCAATTCCATAGCTCAAAGAATTTTCGTGTCACTTTGGTCCTTGTTTTACTTCAGTCATTTTACCCTTAAACGCTGTTAACGCCATATGATATGTACCCTTTTTGATGATGTCACACTACGGATTTTTTTAATTTGTTTTGTGCCATGTCACTAGAAAAGTTTACACATCAGCATTTTCCATCCTATTATGTGATGATGCCATGATGCCAAAAGACTAAAATGACTCATTTTAGAAAATACATTAACTAAATTGACATGAAATATTTTTGAGGCACTCTACTAAGAACGTTCCAAGTCGTCGAGCATAAAATTTCACATACTTTTGTCATGATCATGGAAAAAAAGTAGTACAAGTCAAAAATATTATTACCTGATCACCAGTCTCTTGACCCTCCGAGTGGAAAACAATTGGCCGACACCGCTTATCTTCATTCATTAAGCTGGAATTCTGAAAGTGAGTCACAAGGGCCGCCTTGCCCTGGATTCGTGCATATGCAAGTGAAGCCACTTTTTCACTATTGAACTTCTCCCACTTCTTTCCGTGAAATGCCTGGAAGAATTTTAAAGGTATAAGTTCTTGCAAATTTAAAGGATTTCCATTATTTCAATTCAGAAGATAGATTTTGTGAATTTGTGAATTGTCAGTTAGATATAAATACAAAGAATTTCCTCTTTAAATATAAAAAAATCACAAACCAGAATGACCCACAACAAATAATTCTCTTTATGGACACAAGCAAAATAAATTTACTTTTACCGAATTAACATAGAAGGATATCTCAAGTCTGTATTGCTACTCCTTGAGACAGAACAAAGGAAACAAAATTTGAACCTCATAGAAGGGGATAATGTGTGAAGGAGAAACCATATTGATGAAGGCATAACCCACATTGCACTTATTCTGCAACAGACAATAGTCACCATCAGTGGTAATTCAAGTTGACGAAATGTAAGAACATTGTATCATACATTCTTGTAGTGGTATTACCTTAAAATCAATTGGCAAGTAGATAAAATCATAACCACCGCGGTGATTTTCATCAATAGCAGCAAGCAGCATCTTTGAAGTGTACCTGGTAGGAAGACAACAGAAGCAGAAAACCATCAACAAATTCTGACCACCTCATTTAAAATCATGGAGAAATCGTAATAGTTTCAAAACAATAATCATATTTTCTTCTTACTTATTAGGGATGTTTTTAATCATTAAAGTAGTCCTAGTATCTTCCCCACTGATAATTTTATCTAAATCAAGCTGGTACTGCTTCTTGCTATCGATCTGGTTCCCGCCATTCTCAACAACTCGCCGACTTCGACCACGTTCACCTAACCCCTCATTGCTGGTTGCTCCAAATCCTGGATAAGAACCATTGCCAAGGAACACGGGACCATGCCTTGGGAATGACATCATTCTGAAACCAGGCGAATTATTTTCAGTCACATTTCCTGAAAGACCTACACCAGCGCTCATAGCTGCATGCCCACCAATGTTCATCACATTGTTGCGATTTAAACCCACCCCTGCAAATGCAACTGGATTCATGAAGGATGTGTCTGGTGACTCTGGGAAGAAGCCAAACTGCCTATCAAGAGGAACGCCAGATGGAGCAGATCCGACATGATGTTGGTTATGTGAGCCAATAAAAGAACCTTGCCGACTAGTGTATGGAAAACCCTGACCCTGTCCACCGGATGCAAATGAGTGCCCCACAGATGGTGTTTTCCAGGCAGAAGAATTGGCACGCTCAGAGTAAGGACCTGGACTTCCCCAGAGAAACTGAGGACCAGATAATGTTCCAATGCCAGATGAATTCGGATTTGATTCACCAAATGGAGACAAGGGTCCCGGACTTGTGCTGAACTTCTGCTCAGAAAAGGAACGGGAATGTTGATAGGCTGCTCCTTGCGTCAATCCAGTGTCAGGAAATATCTGGTTCACATGGTTAGCACTTCCAGTGTCCTTACCAATTGGTGCAAGTTTTGCAGAGTTAGATACATGATGTTGGAGAATTGAAGCCAATCCAGGCAAATGGTTGCTGCTCACAGGGCTCAGATTACCTTGACCTGGGGACTGACTAAAAGCATGCAAAGGATTATGATCACCTGGGCTACCAAATTGTGGCCAGTTACCTGTCATGGAAGTCCCAGTAATTTCAGCTTATAACTGACAACATGTTTCTAACAAGAATATACAAGGAATTAATAGGAATAAGCAAAAAGGTTTTAGTTGCCAGGAATACAAAGTTGTTAAGAGATAAAAATACCTGGAGGAGAGTTGGTCATTGGTGAACCCACGTAATGTCGGAAGCTTCGGATTTCATCTTGTTCCAACTCTTGACTTAGTTGTTGCATCAAGCTAAAAGATCAGAGGTACAAGTAGGTTAATTTCTTCACAGCTTAATAGATCAAGAACAATATGTAACAAGACACCAATTTAATTAGGAATTAAGAAAGAAAAAGAATAACATATTATGATCCTAATTCACATACAAATAAATTGGAAGAGATATTCAAAAACCCATAATAAAAAATATTAAGGGGTAGAAAGTTTGAAGAGGCAAGATAGGAGAAGCTAGACAGCTCACAACAAAACTACATGTTGCAGACGCTGTTGAAACAGAAGCCAGAAATTGCACATGGCATAGGAAGTTTCTGATAAACAAGTTGTCCATGAAACAAAAATGTTCATCATGTCATCACTGGAAGCTGACTAATATCTGTAACAACTTTATTTCCTATTTTCCTTTATTCATGGTTCCCCAGTTCAGGTTTGCAGCTCCAACTAAAATATATAACAATTTGCTGCGTCATACTTCTATGTTGCATCAGGAATTAAAAACAGATTGAAACATCTTCAAAGAAAGAATTGCATAACTTCTTTTTTTCTTAGACGCCACTGCATTGAAGGCAAACTACATCTTGATATTCACTTTCTTTTTCTTTTTTAATAAGTAATAAAAATATCATTAAAAGTGAAAAGAAAACTTAGGTAAATGGGAAATATACAAGAAAAATGCCTAGCTAGAAGAAGAAAAAAGAACAAAAAAATCATGAAAACTAAGCATCAAGGGAGCTACAAATGCAATTGTCCAAATATAAAGAGTAAAAGAAAACGGACTTAAGCTCCTACAACAATCTCTCACGATCCTCGAAACTTCTGTAATTTATTTGCCTCGAAAGGTACCACAAGAAACAAAAAATCACAATCTTCCACACAAAAGCACTCTGAGTGCCATAATCAGTCCAACAAGCGAAAAAGTCCAGTACTTGACTACGCATAACTCAAGACAACTAAAAGCGACTAAAAAAAAGCATATTCCATAAGGCGCAAGCATCCTCACAATGGAAAAGAAGATGGTCCACAAGCACATACAATACCTATCGACCACAATGACATGCCGCTTCCTAAGATTATTCATGCCTCCATGGTAAGGATCTTCTATAGACCCACTGTGCAAGTAAAAAAAAGCCTCTCAAAGGAATTGTAGTGCACCAAATACTCTATCAAGGGAAATGAATGTTGTCGTTACAAACAAGGACATTGTAGAAGGAACTAACAATAAACACCCCTTACTGGAGGGAGCCTACCAAAATTTGTCTTCACTTTCCCGTCTCACTCTATAGCAATACAACAAATTGAAGAACAAAGCAAAGACATCCCCATCTCCGAATCGTGAGCTACTCTAATAAAGCTTACGCCCAACTAAAGGGAACCACTACAGATCTCTATATGAGTTGCTACGGAAACAATGTCCAAACAACCAAATACTATACAAATGCGGAAAAGCTTCCTTAAGGGCCTTCTCCCCACACCACATTTCATAATCTAATTTTGGAGTCATCTCCTATCTCAAATCTGGTATGACTCCTCCAACCCCTCCTAATATTCTTCCATAACCCCACCTCATATGGACGAGGAAACTTATTAGAACACCACCCACCCCATGAACTGCTAAATTTAGAATCCAGCACAACTATCCATCAAACTTTTTTCTCATGCACATAGTAGCACAATCATTTCCCTAAAAGAGCACAATTGAACATCCGCAAGTTCCAAACCCCCAACCCTCCCTTAGAGATTGGGGAGCAAACCTTGGACCAAACTAACCAAGTGAGATTTGAACTCTTCACCTAGCCCACCCCCTAAGAAATCTTTGATGAAGCTTCTCTATATGGTTTGCAACACCAATGGGAAGAGGGAAGAAAGACATAAAGTAGTAGGTCAATTGAAAAGGGTGCTATTGATAAGGGTAACCCTGCCACCCTTAGACAAATACATCACATTTTCTAATTAGCCAACCAACGCTCTATCTTCTCAACAACACCATTCTAACAAATTATACTTGCCTTATAGGAGGCCCCTAATGGAAGACCAAGATACTTCAAAGGTAAAGAAAAAACCCTACAACCCAAAATGCCAACCAAGCTACCCACTTTAACTACATTACCCATAAGAACCAATTCCGACTTATGCAGATTAACCTTCAAACCGGAGATAGCTTCAAAACATAAAAATAAAGCACACAGATAGCAAAGGTTATTGAGATTGGCCCCACAAAAAACTATAAGTATCATATGCAAACAAGTGTGAAATGTTAACCACACCAGAGTGCCTAGACCCCACAAAAACACTGAGAGAAAATCCTCATCAATAGTTGCAAATCATTTTACTTAAGGCTTTCATGACAACAACAAATAGAAAAGGAGGCAAAGAATCTCCCTATCTCAAACTACTAGAGCTACTAAAGAACCAGATGGAGAGCCAATCACTAAAACAGAAAAGTGCATGGATGAGATACAACGCGTTATATAAGAGCACCATTTCTCCCGAAAGCTACATCTCCTCAACAAATAAAGTAGGAACTCCCAATTGACATGACCATAAGCTTTCTCAATATCCAGTTTGCAAAGCACCCTTGGTTCACCAGATTTGATCCTACTATCCAAACATTCATTTTCTATGAGCACAAAATCTTGACATTTACTTCTTTCGAGGATTTGATTTTTAAGTCTACCCGAGAGGAGGCAAGCTGGTTTCAATAAGGACTCTTCCAAATTGCCTTGTTTTATAATTATCTTGAAGAAAGTTTTCAATTAGAATATCAAGAAGAATACCACTCCACCCATTTGTTAGTCTAGAGCAAATTGATCAATTTTCTGAAAACCTGACTGTTTGTTGAACCAAAAAAAGAGGATCAAGGGTCAAAGCTTCAGCAGTTGGCCCAACTGTGTTCAGATCGTGATATCATAAATAAATTAAATTAAAAATAATAATGTTATGAATCTAAAATATATATATATAAATTATTATAATTATTTTTTAACAATTTTCATAGGATTTGTATGAAACAATATAATAAACAAGGACGAAAGTATGTTATCGTAGATTGTAAATAGTAAAAGCATATGTATATAATTGTGAAAAGTTTTCTTTGAGGTATGCTGAAAGCATTTTATTCCCGCCTAAAGTTATACAAAGCCTAAATATATTACTTACAGTAACAACAACATTAAGGTGTACCATGATATTAAAAAATTTCAAAATTGGGTTCAAACCCCCCAACACAAGAAGCTTTTTTAGTTATTATTGTAAAATAGCCTAATCCCACTGAGAATGGTAAAAATATATTAATAACAATAAAATTACTACGGAGCTGTGGCTCATTTGGTGACACCCAATCCTGATATTATGAGCTGCCGAACTTGTGTTTCAAGAACCACTCCAGCAGAGCTCTTTGACGACATTTTTTCACATAGCCCAACCATGAGGCTAGTTTGACCCACACCCTCGCCAACAGGTCTTGTGGTCGATCCTGTTGGTTAACAACAGGTTTGGATGGTTATTTATTGAAAACAGATCCTAGAGGGCACTGGCTAGCATCGGGACCCAATTCCTGGGCTTCGAAGTCCGACTGCATCGTCCAGTTCAGGTCTCAAAACATTGAATAGAATCATATGCTAAACTACAATAATACTTGGTATTTTAAGTCACTTCCATACAGGCATTTCTTGAAGAAAAGAAAAGGAAAAAAAGGAAAGAAGAAAAAGATTGAACCAGAGTAAGGCTTTGGGATTAGAAGCTGAAATGAACAATAAAAAGTTCCCTTGTTGATCAATTAATTTCCTTTTCTCATGAGATCCAGAATTTTGTCCTTACCTCTGGACATTGGCTGGGGTGGTTATATGATCAGTGCCAACAACAATGCATAAGCTCAAATGTCATAACAGTAACAGTAACAGTTAAGGAAAGTAACAAAAGACTTACTTTCGACGTGCTCCACCAGGGCGGCTAGGTTCAAGCTTTATGCGTTTCCCAGCTATGTCACTCCTATTTAATGCCCTAAGAGCTGCCTCTGCACCTCTAACATCGTAAAATTCTATGAATTTATGGTGTCTCTTATGTGGTGTTTCGCGGATCTGCATTTCATCCAAAGGAAGATCTTTTTACTTACAGAACTAAACAGAATAGTGCATGTATATGTACAAGGATGAGTGAATGAATATGAAAAAATCATATGTAATAATGATACATGTCCAAAAAGTAGTACCTCTTTGACCTCCCCATAAGCCCCAAATATTTGACGAAGGTCATCATTTGATACTGATGGATCCAAATTGAACACCACAAGAGTCCCTTGGTTAACATCCTTTTCTGATGGGTTATCCTGGAATATAGTGAACAGATAAAGTTACATGATATAGACATAGATAGAATCAATAGTACCAAACAGAATCATTTTTTTTGATAAGTAATAGTACCAAACGGAATCATTTTTTTTGATAAGTAATAGTACCAAACGGAATCATAAAAACAAACATTAAACATTCTTCTCAAACCTTGGGAATTGAAAAATGAATGTCAAGCTTTCTTCGTCTCAAAGGTTTATTTTGTAATGCACGCATTGCAGTACGAGCATCTCGGATATCATAATATGATATCATCACAAAGCCCCTGTGCTTGCATGCTGTGTATAAAGTTCTGATATCCCCATATTGCTACCAAAATAAAATAAAATAAATAAGAGCAGTTTCATAAACAATAAGTGTAAAGAGTAACAAAATATATATAAAGAAATGTTTATATATATGTATAACAATTAAAAAAAAAAAAAAAAAAGAACATAATACTGTCAAACCCCAATCACAAATTTCCCATCTCCAACAGATGCGCGCACACTCACACACCCACAAGGTTAGCAAGACCTTTCAGTGGTACATAATAGCTACCATGAGGAATTGCCATCTACATATCCTGAAAGACCTCAATATTACATAGAACTAATCTTGCCAATGTGTTCCCTTCCATATGCATGGAATTTTTGTTGGTTTGTCATACTGGGAAACATCAAGGATGGTTGAAGGGAAATGGGAGAGAAACAAAAGGGAGGATGATTTCATTTTACACTATTCAGTTTGAGGGAGGGGGGTGGGGAAGGGAGGAACATGCAAGGGATTACCTGTCCCCCCTAAGTCCACAATTGGATTCATCACAATCGGGGAGGAAAGAAAGGAAAGAGAGAGTTGAAAGGGTTTACATTTAAATCATTTTCTTCTAGTGGGCTCCACTATGTGGTTTCCTTCATTTCTTCCTTGACAACCAAACACCCAGAGGACACTAGAAAGTAGAGGGAAGGAAAAAGAGTAGATGATAAAAGTAAAAAAATAAAAAATAAAATAAAAAACAAATAAAAAAGAGAGGACAGAAGAGATATCAATTTTCCATCATGAATATTTGATAAGATGGAAGGAAAAGTAGAAGGGCAAAAAAATGGCTCTCATCTTTCCTTGTTTGGCATGGAAGAAGGATGAGACAAACAGGGAAGAAAGTACCATATTTATTAGCATCATACACTTTATAAGAAACAAAAATATTAGGAATTAAAAGGATGAGGCATAAACTCTTATAAGACACCACCCACTCCCACTTCCCATAATTGGGAGGATTCAAAAATGTGGGCCCAGATGGAGATTCCCCATCTCCCCTTTTCCTCCCCTCCCATTTCCAAAACAATGGAAAATACCATCCTCCAGATTTTCCTTCCTCCCTTCTCCATCCCTCCCGTTTTCTTTGGAACTGTTCTGTCTGTGTCCTCTGATAACAGGTTTCTGTTAAAAAACACTGAGATGGAAAACTATAACTCAAATTCGTTTGGGTACATGTTTCAATTACTAGCTTTTTTGAAACTATAACTCAAAATTGTTGATTTCTAAGAACACCAACACAATGATCATTTGTTTTCAGTGAGAAGATGAAAAACATGGAAACAGCCCATTCACTACTGGCAATTTTATAGCAGAAAAATAATATATAGCAATTTTGTAAATAAGAATGACAATTTCATAATATTGGCTAATCTTGTTAGTGGCAAAGCGAAAATAAAATCAATTTTCTATTTCAAATTTCAGCTGCCTCATCTTATACACACATCTTCAAGGATTTTTGTTCAAAAACTATTAAACAGTTCTATAGTCTCATTTTTAAAAACATGTTTTCTAGCATAAAAACCTGAAAAAAGACCCAATCAAGCCCAAACACCATAAGTGTCAGTTACATATCCAATTTAGCTGGATACCTCCAAGCAAGAGTGGCATCCATCAGATAGGAGGCATGTTATGATGATTAAAATGGAAGAACTCATG
Source organism: Corylus avellana (assembly GCF_901000735.1). Classification (NCBI taxonomy): domain Eukaryota; kingdom Viridiplantae; phylum Streptophyta; class Magnoliopsida; order Fagales; family Betulaceae; genus Corylus; species Corylus avellana. Next base: position 18,100,426 of record NC_081545.1, on the reverse strand, counting down.
TTTTTCTTTAATTTATAGGGCTGGCATGCTTCGATTACATGTCTGAAGCTCCAACTCATGTGGCCGCCCTAACCTACCCTGTACCTCCCTCTACCCATACTCCTTGTGTTCTGAGTTATGGGAAACAGATCGGAACAGTAAAGTAGAAAAACAGTTAGATGGAACAATGACATCCTCTTCCAGAAAAGCATATGATTTATAGAGAATTTCCCTTTATAAGAAGAATGAATACTATCTCAAACGAGTATCTAAGAGTACAGTTCTGCAAAATCATATTTGAAGAGGTTGCCACCAGCGACAAATGTTTTCTATAAGCAAAGATGCGGTAAAAGATGCCAAAAGCTGGTCCAAAACTAGTACAGAAGGGTTATCACAAGAGAGTCACCCCAAGGAAAAAAAAAGAAAAAAAATCTAGGGAGTGAAAATATTCTTTCAGTCAGCAGTCAACATGACCTAGACTTTTCCCTACATATACAACCTGTCAAATCTAATATGGAACTCGAAATCTGCAAAAAGTGAATGAAAACCTTATTAGATCTTTCCATCTATACATTTTTTAAGCAGGTTTTCAAAATACCCAAGAGACCACGGTTGTGAGTTTTGAATTTGCCAAAGAATTGCATAACATAAGCCAAAATTTTGACTATGATAAGCAAAGCAAAATGGGAATAGGCAGTGACAATTTACTGAAGTGGAAATAGAGTGACAATTTTGATGAAGTGCGTAAACTAATGTAAATTACCTCAAAGAGAGATCTCAATTCAGAGTCCTCAACATTACTATTGATATTCCTGACAAACAATGTCCTTGATGGATGCTCCCCATAGGGATGTTCCCCAGCCGCCGCTGCTGCTGCTCCCACACCGTTTGGAAGTGTATAGTGACCAATGCCATTTGAAGCAACACCATCAGATATGCTTACCTTTGACATACCAATACTGAGGTGCTCTTGTGGCTCCAATTCCATACCCCCTCCACTGCCAAAAAGATCATCTTCCAAATCCTCAAGCTGACTAGGCAAACCACTAAGGTCAAAATCATCCATTATGCCAGCTAAAAGCTCATCTTCATCATCAGGTAGCATGTTTCCTATTGCATTTGCTTCAACCTCGTCGAGTGGATCCTTACACTCATTATCTTGGCCAACTTTATTTAATTTAGACAAGTTATCGTCAACAGATTGACCACCAAGTTCTGAATCAGTAAAATTCACTGCATATCAACAAAAATTACTTCTTAAAAGTCATTCTAAGCCGTAAGTATTTGCAATATCTTGTAACAGGAGCTTACACATACACTTTTCATGGGGGAGGACAGGCAATGAGCTAGAAAACAAGCTCACATCACTTGATGTATATGCACTAATTCCACGTGGGATCCCCCACGCACTAGTTCCCACTTTTGCAGGAATATCAACTGAAGGAATCTTGAATTGACCTACAAAAGCAGTCATGAAGAGTTAATCAATTGTACAACTACATACATAGTTACACAGTTAGACGCAAGAAACATGTGTACATGTATGTTATTAGCTTTCATCAGCTGAAGAAAAAGGAGGCACCTTCAGAGTGACCTGATGTAGAATAATTCAGGTGTTGATCCATCTCTTCAATTTCAGCTAACACAAGGTAGTGAAAGAAAATTGGAGGTTAAGCTATTATAAAACTATCAACTCTTTGGAAGTTTTTAGAGGCATTAAAAAGATATACATAGATACAGATACACGCATCAGAGAATATGCAGCAACTGATAAGGAGGAAAGAAATGTAAGGTGAAGCAATCAGCTAATGTTGAACTTTGTTGAAGTCGAGTGCATGCACCAATTATTCAAAATGGTTGAAGTAATTGCATCTGGACAAAAATAGTACAAAAGCAGGAATGCATAGTCCAATAATTCATCAACCATAAATGTGATATATCCATACAACTCTCTATCAATCAGTTACCTAAACATATTCTATCGTTACTAATGATTTATCATCATTCATTCTTCCAGATATTGACCGTGATCATGATGAAGCATGAGTTTCCAAACAGTTTAGCCTATTGGAGTTGAGATCAAGCAACATTTGCTCTCTTCACATATTCAAGGTTGACAGTAAACATAGAATTCACCAAACAAACACCTAAAACTCCTGAAAATCGATTAATGGGCAATTAAAACTTGGATATGGGGCTAATAACAGGATCACATCACAACCGTCACATAATTTAAATTACAGTAACTACCAGTTCTGGCTAAGTAGCCCATAAGTTAAGGGTTGAAGCTGAATCATAAAGAAGCCCATATGACATGTATAGTAAACCAAACAGACCAAAGGAAAAAAATAAAATAAAAAGAAAACAAAGAAAAAAAGAGCAACAGACCAACTCAGCCGCTCTCATAGAATTCACCAGGTACAGAGTCAACACAGTTCCAAGCTCAAAAAAAGAAAAAAAAAAAAAAAAAAAAAAAAAAAAAAAAGATCAAACCAAAATAGTCCAATTTCAGCGCTTCCAGAACTACCCACCACGCCAAAACCCATATACTTTCATCATTATTAACCTTTTCCATGAACAATTAACTAAACTTCAAAAATATCAAATACCCACTTGCTATTTTTTCCAATCACATCAGAGATTAAAAATAAATAAAAAAATAAAAAATCCCATGAAATCAGAATTACCAACAGAATTCAGAAGCATACAGAGAGAGAAAGTAGAGATATAGAGAGAGAAGCACCTTATAGAGAGAGAGAGAATAAACAGAGGGAGAAAGAGAGAGAGAGTGGTTAAAGATAGGCCATTCTTGAAGATGGGTGCACTATTTGTGAGATAGAAAAAGAACGCTTAGTCTCTGATCAAAGATAATCAATCACACACACAGAAACAGAGAGAGACAGAGACAGAGACAGAGAGACAGAGTTTCGTAGAAGCAGAGAAATTTATTTCTTCTACTCCTCTACTTCCTTCTCCCTCGCCGGGAAACCAGAGAGAAATAAAAACTGCAATAAAATCAGAGAGAGAGAGAGTAAAACAGAGAAAAATGATTGGAGGGAATGAGTGCAACTACAGAAAATTTATTTATTTATTTATTTTCACAGCAAAATAAAATATATATATATATATATAAACTCTTACTGCTCCTAGTCTTTTACCAATACTCACATCAGAGCTCTCTCTCTCTCTCTCTCTCTCTAGAAACAAAAAAATGGGCTGCAATGGAATCCTGTTTGGCGTCCGTTGACACAGCCAGCCGCATTTAGTCCAACACTTTCTCGTCTGTTGCGCCCACTGCTTCTTCAAGTAACATAACATAACCCCATTTATCTCCCAATCTAACTTCCACGCCTATCACTATGATACGCTTATTAAAGATTCCCCGTATCCCAAAAGAATCATTTCCTTTTTTACAATATCTAAATAATATTTCCATAAAAGTATCCCTATCTTTTTTCTTTTTTCTTTTTTAAATCTTTTTCTCTTATGTTATTCTAAAAATAATGTAATTTTTAAAATAATTAATTGATCAAAATTTAATACACAAATTCAAAGATAATTTGAAGAGTATGTTTGGGATTGTGTCTGAAAAATAGAGTTCTTAACTCAAAAAATGTTTTTTGGCAAAAGTTACATTTTTAAGTTTTTCTCAAAAGTACGTTTTAGTCATTTTTAAGCTTTTTGGACTCTTAAAAACGTTTTTAATTTCTTTTTATCAAACGGATACTTTTTTTTCTTCAAATCAATTTTTTTAGTGTTAAACGCAATTTTAAACTCCTCAAACACACACCTAAATAAACCCTAAAAGTCACATCAATTTTTTTGTGATACAAAAGGGACACAAGAGAATATTGCTCACAAACTTTTAATGACAACAATACATTTCTTAAAATTAAAAAACAAGATCTTAAAATTAAAAAAAAAAAAAAATTAAAAAACGATCCTTTGGTTTTTCACTTCTTTTTTTTATTATTATTTTTGTTTATTTGTTTTTTTTTTAATTTAGAAAGATATTTTTATCTTATTATAAAAAATTTTATGATTATTTTTGTCTTTTCACTAATTTTGGAGGACATTATGACATTTTTTTTTTTTTTTTTTTTGTAGTTTAAGCCTTTAAGGGAAACATTGAGAAAATTAGTAATTTAAGAAACATTGACAATTAAATTGTACTTTGAGAGAGATGTGTCTACTTTTCCCTAACATTCTTCTCTTACAAAATTATCACTCTTATCACTTATTTCACAAATATTAATTTTAAAATGCAATATAAGATGCATTGAGTTAAAATCTATATTTAACTAGGAATATCTATATTTGTGGCTATTAAAATCAATTAAAAGTTCAATAGTGATTTTAATAACCTCATCATTCTTAGTAGGACATATGTAGGCCACCTAAAATTACTCAATTTGTAGAGAGAAAGTGTCATTATCCATATAAATAAATATTATTTTGAAAAAACCTTATTAATATTTTGCCAAGCCAACATAATTTTAATAATAAGTTGGGTTTGTGTTTTTGTGAGTGTGTCGGCGCAGCTTTTGCTATTATTAGGTTGATTTGGTAAAAACTATTTGCAGTAATTGCGGAATCATTTTGAAGCCCAAAAGAGAAATAAACTTCATTAGCCTATCAGGGCATAGTATCGGTCAACACTTCACTTCTTTTTGGCTTTGAATGTGGCAAAAGCTACAGAACGTGGGGCATTGAGTTTTCGTATCGGTTGGGAAGTCTATATATATATATATATTTAATAGGAGAAACTTGTAATGAAATTATAAAATTATCAAGTTACAGTCTATTGGTCTCGTTCATTTGAAAAAGGAAATTGAAATTTTTTATTTGATTCCCTTCAGATCTTTATCATTAGAAAATTTTCTAGGAATATCTATATTTATGGGGAGCATGTTGGAAGAATATCTAATATTTCAGTAGTGATTCCCAAATGGATCATTAGGAGGATCTGCGACAACTGTGAACACGAAAGCTGGGAAATGAACTGAAAGTATGGAGGAGGGACCACAAGCTGTGACTAAGATGGCGGAGGCTGCTCCCTCAAGCTGTGACTAAGATGGCGGAGGCTGCTGAGCAGCCCCGCCAACAGATATGAGTCTCATTAGTTGGAACTGTCGGGGGCTTGGGAACCTCTGAACAGCTCATGACCTTTACCAATTGGTAAAGGAGAAGAAACCCGACTTTTTATTTCTCATGAAAACAAAAAGGAATAAAAAGAAGATGGAGGTGGTCCGCGTAAAGATGGGATATGCTGGTATGTTCATGGTGGATTCGGTGGGAAAGAGTGGCGGGCTAGCGTTATTATGGAGAGAGGCCGAAGAGCTTGAAATAAAAAATTATACATGCCGTCATATACATGATGTTGTCAAGAACTCGACCTCTGGAACACAGTGGACACTAACTGGTTTTTATGGCCATCCGGACTGGAATAAAAGGAAGGAATCATGGGAATTACTACAACATCTAAAATTCTATTCCCCTGGGGCATGGTTATGCATAGGGGATTTTAACGAAATTGTGGACCAAAGTGAGAAATCGGGTGCGAACTCACGAAGAGAAGGACAAATGGTGCTTTTCCGGACTGCACTCGAGCAGACCAACTTGAGTGACCTTGGATACATGGGATCCAGGTTCACTTGGACCAACTGCAGTTCAGACGGAAGTTTCATCAAAGAAAGGCTAGACCGGGCAGTGGCGAATAGTTAATGGTGCAATATGTTTAAAGAAGCAAATGTCAAGGTCCTAACTGCACGATCCTCGGACCATAAGCCTCTGCTGCTAAGTTTGACTGACCGGTTGCAAGGGCATGTCATAGGTAGGAGGGGTTTTAAGTTTGAAATGAGCTGGACACTGGATGAGGATTACCATAAAATCATAGAAGAGGCATGGAATGTCGAGACATGCAGAACGGCACGGCAAAAATTCCATCAATGCAACAAAAGTCTTATATCTTGGAGCAAATGTGTGCTGAAGCATTGAGCCACTTGTTGCGGAAAGCGGAGAAAGAGTGTATCATTACCGGGTTGTCTACTGCTAGAGGAGGACCAAGGATCAAACATTTATTTTTTGCAGACGATAGTGTCCTCTTTTGCAAAGCTAGTCTTCGAGAGTTGGAAAATATACAAGCAATGTTGGAGCTATATGAGAGGGCTTCGGGTTAGAAACTAAATAGGGATAAGACCTCTCTATTCTTCAGTAAAAACACCAACCAAACATTCAAGGACCAGCTTGTTGCCATGGTGGGGGTAAACCCAACCTATCATTATGAGAAGTATTTGGGGTTGCCGACAATGATTGGCCGATCCCGGATGGCGTCTTTTACGAACATCAAAGGTCGCATTTGGGACAGGATAAATGGTTGGAAAGAGAGGTCCTTATCGCACGTAGGTAAAGAAGTGCTTTTGAAGGTGGTGCTTCAGGCCATCCCCACCTACACTATGAGCGTTTTTAAATTGCCAAAATCCTTATGCAAAGGGATTAATTCTTTGTTCTCCAAATTTTGGTGGGGAAACCAGGATAGCGGATCCATAGTTGCTTGGATGAAATGGAGTAAACTAGGTTTGGCAAAACAAAAGGGCGGGTTGGACTACAGAGACTTGGAGCTTTCCAATATGGCCTTATTGGCAAAGCAGGGATGGAGGATTTTGCACCATCCTGAGAGTCTGACAGCCCAAGTTCTTAAAAAGAAATATTTCTCCAAGGAGTCGTTTCTCACTTCCAAACTAGGGGGTAAACCATCCTATATGTGGAGGAGTATCTGGAGTACAAAAAAGCTAGTGCAAGCTGGTATGTTTTGGCGTGCTGGGGTTGGGAACATGATAAGAATATGGGGTGACAAATGGATTGACTCTACCAGTTCGGGCTTGATACAAACCCCTGTGCGAATATTGGATGAAAATGCCACGGTGAGAGCACTTATCGATGATTCAACACAGTGGTGGAACTTTGAGTTGATAAGGGAGATATTCTCAGAGGATGAAGCTAAGCGTATATGCAGTATGGTTCTCAACCCCCAACGTCAAAAAGACTAACTTGTTTGGGCGAGTACTAAGAAGGGTATTTTTACGGTACGTAGTGCATATCATCTTGCACAGGAGCTTATAATGGCAGAGCAAGGGGGATGCTCCAATGAAGGAATAATGAACAGAATGTGGCAGACAATATGGAAGATGAATTGCCCACGTGTGGTGCAACTGTTTAACTAGAAGTCCTGTAACAACATATTGCCCTCCAAAGAGAATCTGCTGAAACCAGGAATCACTCCTGATGCTCTGTGCCCCATCTGCCAACTGGAGAACGAATCAGTGGGTCATAACCTTTGGAGCTGCCTGGCTGCCAAAGACGTATGGCTGGAGTGTACTCCGAAGCTACAGAAGTGCTCTAGTGTTGTTGATGAGTTCTTGAATATCTTTCAAATGTTTCTGGAGAGATTGTCCGAAGATGAACTAAGGTTGATGATGTGTGTAGCTCGACAGATTTGGTTTCGGCGCAATAGTGTGGTATTCAAGGGTGCTTTCGCTTCTCCTAGAGATATAATCAGTGCAGCACGCTCCCAAGTGGAGTTGCACGATCAAGTAGCTCAACGCAAGAAAATTACAGCACCCACTGTTGAGATCAATTGTAACAGGAGTGCAGAGCGGTGGAAGCTACCATGCCTTGGTTTTGTTAAATTAAACTGGGACGCTGCTTTGGATATCAGTGCTGAAAGAATGGGAATTGACATAATAGAAAGGGACCATGAGGGGCGGGTTCTGGCTATGCAATGCTCAACCAGAAAATTCATCACCAATCCCACCACAACAGAAACGGTAGCTACATGGCATGCGATGGTCCTGGGGTCCAGCTTAGGATTATCTCATTTGGAGCTAGAGGGTGATGCAAAGGAGGTGGTGGAGGCTATAAAGCAAGTGGGCAGCTGCTCGGGGAGGAACAGACAAGTGTTGAATGATGTGAAGATATTGCTCAACAATTTCCACGTATGGCAGGTGACTCATGTTAAAAGGGGGGCCAATGTGGCAACCCACACTTTAGCCAAATTGGCGCTGTCAATAGGGGTAGAACAAATATGGCATGAGAACTTTCCGTTATGTATGCAGGACATTGTCCTTGAGGAAGCAATTATCATGAATTAATAAAGATCATAATCTTTTCTTAAAATAAAAAATAATAATAATAAAAAAAAAATAAAAAGAATATTTCGGTAGTGATTCATGTTATAAATGTTGATTTGTATTCCTTAAATCAAGAGATTTTGATGATATCCCTTAACCCTAATTTAAGGGATATGTTTATATTTGAAATATTTCAAATCACATGTAAAGCTCTATAAATAGGGTTGTGTACTATGTTATTTTCTTTTTCTCTCTAGGGCTCCCAACGGAAAACCTAGAGGAGGAGTGTTTTTTCTTCAGGTCCAATCTAGGATCGTGAAGGCTTAATACCGGCAGATTGGGAGAATAGTATCTGGGGGAGGATGGTGAAAGATCTGACGAAGCTTTGGGGCAACTTTAACCTATATGAGGAGGAAAGCATTGAAGTAGAGGTACACGAGGAGGAGTTCACTGGTATTGTTTTTAAGGGGAAATCCTGCCTGGTGGGAAAACTTATGTCAAAAAGAAGTATTGGAAAAGAAACAATTAGATCTACCTTGATTAGGGGATGGAAATCGACTAGATCTTTGGTGTTTAGGGTGTTTGAAAATATCTGTTTGCTTGACTTTGAACACGTGGGATAAGGATCAGGTAATGGAAGGGAGGCAGTGGGTTTTTGAAGGTAACATATGTTCTCAGTCGTAGATTTTTATGGGACCACACCACCAACCCAACTGAATTTCAATGTGGCGGCTTTCTAGGATAGGATGTATAACCTTCCTCTGGCTTGTATGGATAGAGAGATGGGAATCAAACTGGGTTCTCTTGTGGGGGAGGTGGAAGATGAGGACACTAATAAAGAGGGAGAGGGATGGGGAGAGTATTTGAGGGTGAGAATCCAAGTCAATGTGTTGAAGCCCCTTGTATGGGGTAGATTGCTAAAATTGAAGGAGAATTCGAGTTGGATTGCATTCCAATATGAAAAAATCCCGACGTTCTATTTTCAGCGTGGAATCATCTGCTATAGAGAGCTAGGGTGTTTGAAATGTAGCAATTAGCGTAGTTAGGAACCGAGGAATTAGTATGGCCCTCGGTGGGACAAGAAAAGGGGGCGCAGTGAAAAACCGATCACGACTTCCGACGATAGTGCGGAATTGGGAAGTGACGGTCACTTGCGAGGGGAGATGCAACCTTCATCCAAACAAGACAATCCCTTTGAGGAGGATCTACATAGCACGAATAATCGGAATTCCATGCAAGGAATACAGGAGTGTAATGCTAGCATTAATGATTCAACTAAATCACCAGCTGAGGCGGGATAGATTAATGCGGGAGGAGCTACCAAGATGGTAACAGCCCTTAGTCACGGAGAAAATCCTCATCCAGAAGGTAAGGGGAGCCAACCTAGTATGGAAAGATTTGTCGAGGGGAAGAATAAAAATGTGAGCCACAATTATGGAGTTATGAAGGGTATACACCCATACCAGCTGGATGGGTCCTATAGTAGACAAACAGGACTTCTAGGAAAGAAAACCATGTCAGAGGGGGTTGAAAAGGAAAGGGAGAATATTGAAGCCATAACTAGTAGACTGGCACGTGGAATGCAAGTGCAACATGAAGGTGAACCTAGGGCAGGCAATCCGACATGGAAAGAAGGAGCCCGGGTTGGTAACAAAGCCCAACTGAGGGATACGGTGGTGAAGTCTAAGTCTAGAATTCGGAAGGCAAAGACACTAGGCAGATCTAAGGAAGAGGACAACCTTAGAAAGAAAGGGAAGTGGCGGGCATATGAGCAAAATGAGATTGAGAAGGCGGCGACTGTTCAACAGCCCCGCCAGGCGCAATGAGTATTGTCGAGGGATTGGGAACCAGGATAGTTGACCTTTGCCATCTGGTGAAAGAAAAGAGACCTAAACTGGTTTTCTTAATGGAAACCAAACTACAAGCACACCGGTTGGAAATCATTAAAGTTCGGGCAGGGTTTGATAGTGTGTTTTGTATTGGATTTGTAATAGCTCGACAAAACACCCATCTTAATAAGATTGATGATTTACTACAAAAAAAAATAAAAAAAATGTTAATGTTTTCCTAAACCAAAAGACCAAAACCCTTTATTAGTAGCCCAACCCCATGAGTTTTTAAACAAAACCCAAAACCACCCCTCATTGATCGAACGTACGCACCTGACCTATAGTGCGAATGTACACTAGGGGGACCACCACGAGCGTTCGTTGACCAATCTTTGAGCCAATGGACAATATCCCAAAATGTACGCCTACACCCTTTAATCCAACATGTAATAGTACCCAAATGTTTGCCCAAATAGTACCTAAACTTTCGTTGACACTCTGAAAAGCAATTTTAACCCATTCTCCACCTTTTCAGAGCAAGCCACGCCCCAAACCCCTATATAAGCTCTACGCTTCGATCATCAGCCACCCCCAACCTCAGAAAAACCCTAACAAGTGTGAGAAGTGACTTGGAGAGAGAAGGAAGAGAGTTTGATGCTTTACTATCTTCTAAGGTAATCTCTTGACCCCTCCCTCTTGCCTTTTTATTGTTGTTACTAGTATTGCAAGTTTTAAAGATGCCTTGACAAGCCCTTGCACCTATTTCCTTGCAAGAACCAAGAATGTTTCAAAGAGTTTTAAACCCTCCTTTTATTGCTTAAAGTTACATGATAGCATGATGTGTTATTTAATTTTAGATAGAGGCCTCAAAACACAATTTGGAGCTTTTGACTGAGAGTCTTAACTCACTAGTTGAATGTTCGCTCTCGAGCCAAGCGTTCGCCTAGGAAGCATGTCATTCGCCCCTTAGCTCTAAATGTGTAATATTAGGGTTTAACACCCCATTTTCGTTAGAGCATTCCCATGAGCTTCCTCATCATTTTCCCTACATTTAAGGATCCAAACTACTTTTTGCTTCCCTATGTCAAAATACACCTCAATAGCTTCCCTTAATCATTCCCTATAGCATTAAAATATTATTCTTTTTATTTTACTTTTTTTATTTTATTCTTTTAATTTATTAAACAAACTTTCTCTCTTTCCATCATATTTTCTTCTCTCCGATGGTTCCTTTTCGTTCTTTTGGATTTGATTTTCAAAATCCAAAAGAGGTAGATTTGATTTTTTTTTGGATTCTTTTAATTTTTTGGATTAGATTTTCTTCTCTCTGATGGGATCGGCGGTGATGGCCTCGAACACCGCTGAAGCTTTCTCCTTCATAGGCATCAACTCAATCTCAAGAATCCGAAGCAGACGCCCCAAACCCCCTTCTTCGAACACGAAGCAGAGGCCCTAGACAATCGAATTGTTGTGGTTGAAATCCAGCAAGTGAATCCTTCTTTGGCAACCAAGCTTGCAGATTTCTCATCTCTATCAAGGAGGTGAAGCAAGGACTCCAGAGATTTGTTCTTGAACTCGATCTCGCTGATTTGTAACCTTGTAAAGAGGTCCTTGATGAAAAACACCAAGTCTTTTATGGAAGAGCAAGGACCTGGGTGAGAGAGAAAGATGGCGTTTGACTGGTGGAAGACCCTGGTGTCGTTTGGCCTTTTGGTGAGGTGGGAGAGAGAGACGTGAGAGGAGAGAGGAGAGAGAATTTTTTTTTTCAATATAATAATCATAAGGATCGCTATAGTAGAACCCAATACATTGGGTTCCACTGTAGCATCTGATGGGTTAAGGAACCATTTAGAGAATCTGCTGTGGGACATTTTTTGTGATTTTTTGGACATATTCCCTACATATAAGGAATAGACTCCCTTATATGGAGTCTGCTAGGAATACTCTTAGATAGGACCTAGTACGTTACTTGTAGAAGTTCTCTAGTACTGCACATAACGATGTGTCATATTTCATTATAGCAGGAAATTGTGATGTCGGAGGACTCAACCAAGCGCACGAGGTAAGTAAAAATTTATGACTGCTGTAATGCCCCAAGTTCTAGAGGTAGAGTGACTGGGAGAATTGCAACATATTCTTAATAAATAAAAATTAAAAATAAAAAATAAAAGAAAAAAAAATCTCCTACCATATGATCACCATAAAAACATAACATCACCAAAGTATTATAAACTCTCATTATGAAATCACAAATACATAATGTGCTAGTATTCAATAATCTCATAAGCAATAAAGTTACATAGTCTATGCTTGTCCCAAGCGGTCTACTCTATGGAATGGAGTCCCAGACACTTCTACTGCTACTGCTCCTGCTAGTCCACAAGGCAATAAGCCTAAGTGTCCCAGTCATTGGACCCGATGATCGGGTCTTTAACAATTAAGAGGCCCACCGGTATCCTTGTCCTCAGTACTACGATATATAGGGTAATCTGAAAAAGATGTATAGGAAGAAGGGGTGAGTTCGACAACTCAGTAAGTTGCCACAACACCAAGATGCTATAAAACATGCTATGCAGATTTTTATGCCATAATCTCAGTCATGCACAACAATAATTAATAAAATGATTACAATTAAAGCAAGAATAGCTAATTATAAAATGAGTAAGCACTTCATTTTACTTTTCTTTCAAAAGAAAATCATGTTTTATCCTTTGACCCGACACCGCAATTTTACCATGAGCAGCACACGTTAGCTTGTCCTGAAGGACCTATATGCTCATCTTGTCATCACAGGGGAGAGCTACCAGGTTGGAAACTTCCCTAGGTGAAGGCCACCTGGCCGATAGCACACACCTTCTCGTAACTGTCTTTCGGTGTGCTTGTCATGCTACCCATGCGGTACCGATTGTGACTATAATCATGCCTTGGGGTTAAACATTTATGAACATGAATGCACATGTAACATTTCATATGATCTTGTAAGCTCTTCTATAATGGCACAATATACCATGAAACTTTGTGAGCTCCTTTCATTCATTATCACATTAATGCATAACTCATAAAAATGAGGTAATTGTAATACATAACATTCTTAAACAATGACATATGATTGAATAAAACTTGGCATTAAAATATGAAAGGAAGTGCCATTGAAAGTCATGTAAGTGGATTCTCTATAAAATCCCTAACATTTTTTCAAAGATTTAAAATAAAATCTGTTGGGGTTTTTGGTGTTATGTCCCTTTACCTGGCATTGCATGCCCTTATTTTGAATTCGCATCCAACTCATAATTCCTACAACGGAGGTAAAAAGTACCTTAGTCAGCAATTCGTTTACAAGTCTCAATCATGCATCACTTTAGTTGCTAAGGATTTTAACTCTAATCTCTATCCCACCATCGTCTATCCTTAGCCAAAAAAAACATTACAATGACATCAAACCCTACCATGCTTGATTTATATGCCTCCCATAGAATTCTAATAACCAACTCTAATAAAGCCTTATTCTAATCAATTGCTTTACACCAAAACACCCAGGTTATAATATTCTTATCACTTAACAACCCAAAAATCATTATTACCAAAGACTACAAATCAAAACTCATTCGCAATTTCGTTCAACAAACCCATGAATTAATAATATCCATCAATAGAGACACCCATGAATCAAATTTGTTAACTGCATTAAAAATTCATCAACAATCAACCAATTTCGGAAAACTCTTCAAAAGCTAACATTAAAAGATATGAAGTTGAAAATATTACCTTGGAGAGTTCTCATATTTTTCTTTCTTCTTCCTCCCCTTTCTTTCTTGTCTTCCTCTTTCTTTCTCTTCTCTATTTCCCTTCTTTTCTTCTCTTTTCTTTTCTCTAGCATACCCTCTCAGATCCCTCCCTCTCTCATGCTCACTTGAGCTGTGAGCAATTGAGAGGATTTGCTCTCCTTAAATGTTTGCCACATGCACTCAACTCCTGCTGTACCACAAGACATGTGTCCAGTATATCTTAAGAAAAGGACACCTTAAAACCCAAGTGTCCACCGAGAAAGCAAGGAAAACATGCTGAGTAACAGCTGTAACTCTAGGTGTCAATTAAAAGGGCTTACTAGGCATGCAGTGCTTACATCTTAGCACTTAGGTGTCTTGGCATGAACCTATTAAGATGTAGTCAAAATTTTCTTATGTGGATAGATTATTTAATATCAATGATTCTCATTATGTTATTAGTGGTGCAGCAAGTAGTAAAGTAAGTAACGACCTCTTGAAAGGATTGCATTTAAGTTGATATTTAAAGACTAAGGTATAAAGGATCTAGAATTGAAGTACTTGCATGAGTTACATACCTAAGATTAATGTCGTTGTCAAATAATGGTTAAGAGGAGATTTTGAGGTCCTAACTAAGGTTAAGAGTTTTTATGGAATGGATTTAGAATATTTTGTAACTTGAGGATTAAATTTTTAAGAGTGTGGATCTTGTTAACACTACAATAAATCTTGTGATAAGTAGGATTTATGATTCTTACAAAGGGATATACATTCCGTACTGATATAGTTTAAATTGTTTTATTAGGATATGTCTTAAATTCAAGATACGAGAAAATTCGTAGTGATGATATATTGAGGACTTTGAAAAGAATGCTAAGATTGGTTAAGATTAAAATTATTAGAATTATATAAATAATGGTCATAGGAGTAGCCGGATGATTATTTGACCATCATGAGTATTGAGTTACACATACCCTCATATCTAGACTATGTACATTTGAGATTTTTGTGGTTGGTGTTTAATGATTAATGAAAGGATTTTAAGTTTCGAATGAGACTAGGAATTTCTTGCAAAAATTGGGTTTATAAATCTACATGATTCTATAATCTTCACTATAAGGGTAAGATGGATTTATGATGTATATGTTTGGTAAAGTTGGACAAGTAATTTATCTAGATATATGGGAGTCATAATATTTGAAATATTGTGGTATTTGACATTAGACTTTAGTTAAAGACATATTATATTTTGAGACATAAGGAGGATTTGCAATTTTATTAAGATTTATATAGAGTTAGGTAAGTAGACTTAATGTGAAAGATGATGGAAATTGCTCCCAGACGCTCTGCCTCTAGAACTTGGGGCATTACAACTGCTTTCCTTAAAAACATGCAATATGTGAGCTGACTGAGCACGCATATGATATGAGCATGTCTACATTTTTGTACAACTTGGTAACTACTTTAATAATTGGTTGATAGGATGCATTGTATGACATGGTGCATCAGTACGTGCTGTATAATGGCCATGTGCTTACTATATAGACTTGATTCTATGGTCAAACGTGTATGGATGTGTTATATGGGCATTGGATCCAATGGTTATTTCATGAACGGCACAGCTTTAACAGGTGGGTCACTACATGACGTACATCATTAGTAACGTGGGCCACCCGAGGTTGGACTCGATCGGATTGCTAGTGTTATGGGCGGTAGCGTACAATGGTCTGAGCACCAGCATTGTATTACAGGTCCTTCAGGACAGCGCCAACCCTACTATGAATGAGTAATATTTCGGGTAGACCATATATAATAGTTATGTCTTATAAAAGCATTAGTTTTCTGCATTAAAATACTTAAGCGATTGCCTCTGGAAGTACACCATCTTTTATCAACAAAACAATACTTTTACGGTGTATTAACAGAGACAACATATCTTACAAATCTTTACCAAATTGCACGTTTAATTCTATAAACTGGCTCATGTCGTACCCAACTATGGGTTTACTTACTAAGTCTTTGGACTTACACTACATCTTGTGATGAGTGCCAAATATTGTATATTTGGACCCCTTATTTTGCATTTGCTAAACCTTTAGTTTTATTATTTTCTGATGTTTTTGTTAGTTTTGGTGTTTTGCTGGTTGCTAAGGGTAAACTATGGATTTAATGTAGAAGATGCAAAGAAGTTAAAGAAAAGCACTTTTGAAGTTGGGATCGAGCGGACCACATTGGCGCTTGAGCTCATCTGCGCTCGAGCGCAAAAGCCTTATGCTCGAGCACGTCTACGCTCGAGCGCATGTGCGCTCGAGCAGGGACAGCAGCGCATGAGCGCACCCTGGCCCAGAACCGAATACGCAACACCCATGTACTGCGCCACAGGAGCCCTAAAGCACGCCCCAGTACGCTCAAGCGCACCTAGTGTGCGATCGAGTGCACTCAGCCTGACTTGGCAGCGCCGAAACCCTACATTTTTAGTATTTATAGCATTCTTTTCTTTTGTAAACATACGTTGGGAGGCACCGTTTAGAGCATATTTTTCGACCTTTTGTCGTTCTTAAGCTCTGAGTACATTTCCCTTTGTAAGTTATTCATTTTAATATTTTCAATTGATTTGATTATGTTGTTTTTAGCCATGAGAGGCTAAAACCTTCAACTAAGGTTGAAGATAAAGCTTCGTCATTGATAAACAATTATGTTATCGTTATTTGTTCGTACAATTTCGATTTTGAATAAAAGTGCGTTATATTTCAGTTCAATTAGTTGATTGATATCTCTTAATTGAATGTTATGATTGTTATGTATTAAATGTTGGATATTCGATGTATTTCATCCAACGGATACATTGAATCATTCGATTGAAATTGGATATTCATTGTGATTCGTAAATCAAATGGACACATTGGATAATTTGATTTCAATTGGGTATTCATTGTGATTTGTTAAAAAGGGTGGATTCATTGAATGATTTAATCTATATTTTTATGAAACATCTAACAACATATAGAGTTTTATAGTTTGTCAGTTGTATGAGCAAATACGAGGATATGTTGTTTAGATTTGGTGAAGTGAATTCTGAAACCTTAGTATTTTTATTCATTTGATTTACAATGAGTTTTCATTTAGTTTATACTTTTGCACGACAAAATTTGGAACTAGATTAAAATATGAATAGTTTAGATAGAAATTGATTCTCACGACGCAATTCCTTGTAGATTCAACCTCGCACTTGCACATGCTATATTGCAAACGACTCGTGCGCTTGCGAGTACATTTAAGCTCACAACAAGTTTTTGGCTCCGTTGCCGGGGAATTGTTTTGTTTGTGAAAATTGATTTTTATTTAAATTGATTTATTTTTCTACCAGTTTAGGTAGATTTTTGTTTTATGTTATTTTTACAATTTTATTTTATTTTTATTCATTGATGTGTTTGATCTAATAAAAAAAAAAAAAAAAGAGGACGTTTTTTGTGTTTTTTGTTTTCTGTTGCTTGCTCTGCCGAAGGAACCAGATACAGTACGCTCACTTCAGCATGCTCAAGTGCATTCGAGCACAAGGGTAGCAAGTGAGCCACACCTATGCTCGCCCATTCCGCGCCTGCGCCCCAGCGCACTGCACACGCACACTCGAGTGCACACCATTACCGCTCAAGCGCACCAATGTAGCATCAACAGACCAGCAGCAGCTAAGTAGAAAGTATTGCAATTTCTTTTTGGTCCATTTGGTGAATATTTTGTTTTCTGTTTTGTTTCTTTTATTTTTGTGGATATTGTTTTTGTTAGTTAGTTTATTTTAGCATTCTTTTTGTTTGGTGTATGCTTGGTCGAAGATCATTGAACTTAGTAGTGATACCTTTAGATCCTAAACTTGAAAGAACTTTTAGGAGAAATCGTAGAACACCTGCTGAGTTAGAGACTAGTGTTGAGATGGGAGACCAACTTGAGAATATACCAGAGAATGTAAACCTCACTAGATCTCTGAGGGATTTGTTCACACCCATTACGACAAACTCTCCTTCGTGTATAGTTTTGCCTCAACTAATGCCACACATTTTGGCCTTATACCTCATGTTATCCAACTCTTACCGTCATTACACGATTTATAGATGGAAAACCCTCACACTCATGTGAAAAAGTTTAAGGACATCTGTGCCACATTCAAGTTCCATAACTTTTTAGAGGAGTCCGTCCACCTTAGACTTTTCGCTTTCTCTCTTCATGATAGAGCCAAGGCATGGTTGGATTCAAACATGCCCAGGTCCATTACATCTCAAGAACACTTGTTGAGCAAGTTCTACAATGAGATCTTCCCAATGTCCAAAGTCAATGAGTGCAGAAAGGAAATTAGTTCTTTCCCTCAGGAGGAGGACGAGAAATTTTCTGAGAGTTGGAAGAGATTCAAGGAGTTGTTGATAAAACGCCCTCCACATGGATATGAGAGATGGAGGCTCATTCAGCTTTTCTACCAAGGATTGACTCCATCAAACCGTAGTATGATCGAGTCTATGAATGTGGGAGCATTCTTAAGTTTGACAGGAGATGAAGATTACAAGTCTTTGGAGAAGTTGTCCGACAACTCGCAGCAGTGGGATTTTTCAAGTTGTCGGGATAGATCTACCCGTGCTCCCAAGAAATGAGGCATCTATAAGGTGAATGAAGATACTGATTTGAGGATGAAGATAGATGCTCTCACCAAGAAGGTTGGCGCTCTTGCAGTGGGTCAGCTCATCAATGCTGCCAACACATTCAATGTTGATAGATGTTCCATCTGTGCTAGTCATATGCACTTAGCACATAATTGTCCATCTCTACCGGCTTTTGCCGAGTGCCCAATGGAATAAGTGAACACTTTTAATGATTACCGGACGCAAGCAAGTGGACCTTATTCAGAGACTTACAATCCAGGGTGGCGGAAACACCCTAATTTCTTATGGAACCAGAACCAACCAATGACTCAGGGAGGGGCCCCTCATCATGCCCAAAATCAATACCCTCCCGGATTTCCTCCACACCAACAAATTAAAGGTCGTTCAACTCATCCAGCGCAACCTCCTGCATCTTTGTTGTGAGTTTAAAATGATACTCGTAAGCGCACGAATCGTTTGCAATATAGTGTGTGCAAGTGCGAGATTGAATCTACAGGGAATTGCATCGTGAAAATCAATTTCTATTTAGACTAATCTTATTTTAACCTAGTTCCAAATTTTGTGCAATTTTGTCGTGCAAAAATATAAACTAAATAAAAATGAGTTTAACAAATGAATTAAAAGACTAAGGTTTTCATAATCTACCGCACCAAATCAAAACCTTACATTCCCGTATTTTGTTCATACAATCGACAAACAATAAAGCCCAAAAATGTATATTAAAACATCCGATGAATCCAAATAATTGATAAATCACCAACGAATACCCAATTGAAATCAAATCATCTAATGTATCCATTTGATAAACGAATCACAATAGATATTCAATTTCAATCGAATGATTCGATGTATCCGTTGGATGAAACACATTGAATATCCAATTTTTTGCAAAGGTAATGATCAAACAATCAATTAAAAGCATTTAATCTTACAACTGAATTGAAATGAAACATCGAATATATTAAAATCAGAATTGTACGAACAAAACTACGAGAATGTAACGGTTTATCAATGGCGAGGCTTTTTCTTTAATCTTAGTTGAAGGTTTTAGCCTCTCGTGACTAAAAACAACATTCTAAATTCAATAAAAAATATCCTAAAGTGTAAACTTACAAAGAGAAACGTTCTAAGAGCTTAAGAACAGCAAAAGGTCAAAAATATGCTCTAAATAGTGCCTCCCAACGTGTGTTTTCATAAGAAAATGTGATATTTAAACTAAAAACTAGGGCTTCGTTGCTGCCAGGTCAACCTAGGTGCGCTCGAGCGTATTCAGGAATTCTTTAGGGCTTCTGCAGTGCAGCCCATGGGCGTTGCTTGCTTGGGTGAATGCAGTAGTGCGCTCAAGCGTGGTCTTGCTAGGCTCAAGTGTGGTACTGTGCGCCCGATCCTACTTCTAGAATTTCACTTGTATCCATTTTCTTGCAATTTCCACCTTAAAGCCGTAGTTTTCTCTTAGCAACTTGCAAAACGCTAAGATACCAACAACAAACAAAAACATTAGAAAATAATACAGCTAAAGGTTTAGCAAATGCAAATTAATGGGCCCAAATATGCAATATTTGACACTCATCAAATTCCCCCAAACTTACATTTTGCTAGTCCTTTAACAAAACAAAATGAAAAATAAAACCAAAATATGAAACATAAATCCGTTGTCGTGAGAGAGACGATTGCATTTAGCATATGCCACAAGCCTTTTAAATCCCTAGGCATCCCTAGAGGACGGGTGAAGTCTTGTGAGGGTTTAACAGCAATGATACCCACAAACATTTTTAGCACTATGTTATTGACAAACATGAACTTCTACACAAACACATGGTTCTTACATCATGAGCGGATTTAACACAGTGAATACCACAATCACATCATCAAGACATCCAACAATCATTCAACTCATAGATGAAAATTTGAGACAACACATGCTCCAATAAGTGCAAAGTGAGACTAACATACAATCATGAGGCGTCAATTTTTCCCAAAGTTTGGTGTACCTCAAAATTCATAGGAATTCACTTAAATGAAAACAACGATGAAAACAACCAAGCCTTAAGTCAAGATATGCATTTTTTGTGTAAGATGTGCTATGCTTGGCTCCTTTAAGCTTTCTAATTGACCTATGTAACGAGTGTTGGACTAGTGACTCCCAAACCAAATGGTTTTAGGACACTAGATGTAAAAACATCCCTAAGGGCTTACTTACTTAAGTCAAAAAGGCTACGAAGCTAAACTAGCCGTACAATCAACCAAATTAAATTTCTCATATTTGTACGCAAACACTCAATTCTTAGTAAGGCAAGAGGTCCGGTTACTCAATGAGAAGCTCAAATTGATTTTTTTTTTTTTTTTTTTTTAATTTTCAAGCCACTGTTTCATCAACAATTCATCCTACAAATCTCAAGATACACTATAATCAATTCAGATCTCATACCTCACACACTCTATGCTAACGTGGTTGTGATGATCAACTCAGACATATGAAGTCTCTCTAATCCAACAAATAAGTAAAAACACTTAGATTTTTCATGACATGCTATGTTCAAGATGTTAAACAAACCAATGACATGCAAACCACAGTTAAGGTATAACTCATGTTCAATCAACAACATAGCACACACAAAAAAATTTTGTTTTTTTTTTTTTATTTATTTTTTTTTAATCACACAAACAACAACACAAAAATAACAAGAAATGGACATAAATGTCTTCCCCACCCCCAAACTAAGATGACACATTGTCCCCAATGTGGCCAAAAATACAATACCGAAAGGGGTGGCACATGTCGGGCGTCACCTAAGAGAACGTTCCCTCAAACTTGAATAACATACACTTGTCCTGAAAAACACAACAAAAACAAAAACAAAACAAACAAACAAAATCAAATGACAAGGAATAAAAGAATGGGGGTTGCCTCCCACAAGCTTTAAGTTTACAGTCTTCAGCCAGACTCTCCACACTTGATGACAATCACTCCGGATAACTAGGATCCTCCAACAGTGTCATCTCAATTTCTGGACTCTTCAATTCCAAGAATGGTTTCAACCTTTGTCCATTTACCTTGAAAGTGTTACCATTCTTTGGATCCTCAATCTCCCATGAGAAAAAACTGACCAAAAAATAAATGGGCCTGTCCATCGAGATTTGAGCTTGCCTGGGAAGAGATGTAGACGGGAATTGTAAAGAAGGACTTTCTAACCAAGTACAAAAGATTATCTCAAAATGCTCTGGTCGTGAACCTTCTTTATTCGTATCTTGTATAACCTTGCACAATCATATGCATCATTCATCAGCTCCTCTAATTCATTGAGTTGGAGCTTCCTTTGTGAGCTAGCCTTCATAAGATTGAAGTTCAATTGCTTGATGACCCAATATGCTCTATGCTCCAACTCTACCGGAAGGTAACATGCTTTGTCGTACACAAGACGATATGGAGACATGCCAACCGGGGTCTTGAATGATGTTCGGTAAGCCCACAGCGCATCATTCAATCGCAAAGACCAATCTTTTCTTGTAGGATTCATAGTCTTTTCCAAAATTCTGTTGATCTCTCGATTTAAAATCTCCACTTGTCCACTCGTCTATGGGTAATATGGGGTGGCAACCTTATGCGTGATGAAATACTTCTTCATTAGCTACTCAAAAATTCTGTTGGAAAAATGCTTACCTCCATCACTTATGATTGCGTGAGGAGTACCAAAATGAGCAAAGATAGTGTCCTTCAAAAATTGGATCATAACTCTGTGGTCATTAGTCTTGCATGCAACAGCCACCCATTTGAACACATAGTCCACAACAACAAGGATATAAAGGTAGCCAAAGGAGTCTGGGAAAGGTCCCATGAAGTCAATGCCCCAAACATAAAAACTCTCAACAATCAAAATGGAGTTGAGAGGCATCATATTTCATCTCGAAATACTCCATAGGTTCTGGCAACGCTCACAAGAGGTACAGTAAGTGTGAGAATCTCTGAACAGGGTAGGCCAATAAAATCCACATTGCAAGATCTTTGCAGCGGTCTTCCGTGCACTAAAATGGCCTCCACAGGCATGATGATGACAAAATGAGATAACATTTGATTGGTCATGCTCAGGTATACACCTCCTAATGATCTAATCGGGACAATACTTGAAAAGATAAGAATCGTCTCAGAAAAAGTACTTCACTATGGCCATAAACTTGGACTTATCTTGTCACCCCCAATGCAAAGAGATTTGGCCGGTGACAAGATAGTTTACTATATCAGCAAACCATGGTGTAGGATCGTGAGCAATGTGCATCAATTGCTCATCAGGAAAGGTCTTAGAAATGGGTGTAGCGTCCTCAATGAAATTCACTATCAATCTAGACAAATGATCCGCCACCACATTTTTGGAACCCTTCTTATCCCGAATCTCTATGTCAAACTCCTGAAGTAACAAGATCCACCAGATAAGATGAGATTTAACATCTTTTTTGGAGAAAAGATATTTCAATGCTGCATGATCAATGTAGATAATGACTTTAGATCCTAACAAGTAGGATATGAACTTGTCCAATGCAAAAACGACTGCAAGCAACTCCTTTTCAGTAGTAGAGTTGTTGAGTTGTGCATCTTTTAAGGTCTTGCTCGCATAGTAGATGACATGGGGGAGTTTATCAACATGCTACCCCAAAACAGCTCCGACTACATAATCAGACGCGTCACACATGATCTCAAAAGGTACACCCAAGTTGGTTGGCTGAATAATGGTTGTGACATCAAAATTCTCTTCAGATCCCCAAATGCTTTCTTCCAGTCCTCATCAAATACTAATGGGGTATCTTTCACCAATAACTTGCACAAGGGCCTGTCGATCTTGCTAAAAGCCTAAATGAATCGCCTGTAAAAACCTGCATGGCCCAGAAAAGAACATATCTCCTTCACTGTACGTGGGGGTGGAAGGTTGGAAATCAAATTGGCCATTTACCCCATTTGTGCTTCCAGTCTTTGAATAGATTGACTGGTCCATGCATTGGCTTGTTGTTGCTCAGCCACAAATTGGAGTATAGTACTTTCAAGGTCATTCTTTTTCGACTCCAAAATTGGTGTAGCCTCGTAGTTACTTCGTTGTTGGGAATTCCTTTGCTGCCTTTGAGGGTTGAGAACATTCTAATTGTTACTCCATGAAAAATTGGGGTGGTTGTGCCACCCTGCATTATAGGTATTGGAGTATAGATTGTTCTTGGGAGAATAATTATTTTGTCCCACATAGTTCGCTTGCTCCTGATCTGTAAATGAATACATAGGACAAGTCTTAGTGGTGTGGTCAGAATGGGAACATATGGCACATACTTGGGTTTGTGCAGCTTGCTGAATAAGAGAGATGTTCTGAGTAGTCATGGCTTTTACGAGAATATCTAGCTTTCTCTCCATGTGCAGCTTCCTTGTTGGGAGTGCTCACTTAATGTCTCGAAGAGCTCTATGGCTTCCTCACTACTCTTTTCCATAAGCACACCTCCACAAGCTAAATCAACAATACTTTTGTTAGTGTCATTTAACCCTTCGTAAAAAGCTTGTACTTGATCATCTTAAGATAGGTTGTGATGTGTACACTTGAGAAGCAGCTCACTAAGTGTTCCCATGCTTCGAAGAAAAGATTTCCCTCTTTCTGTTGAAATATTTGAAGCTCCCTTCTAAGTTGCCTTGTCTTCTGAGCTGGGAAAAACTTCTTTAGGAATTTAGTGGCCAACTCTTCCCAAGTATTAGTGGAACCTGCTGGCAAAGAATTTAACCACAACATAGCATTATCTTTTAAAGAAAAAGGGAAGAGGATTAACCTGATTCCCTTTGGAGTTAAACCCTAGATGTTCTGAGTCTTGCAGAGGTCAAATAACTCCCTAAGGTGAAAGTGTGGATCCTCAATAGGTGTGCCTTTGTAGTGAGTCAAAGTATTGAGTATTTGAGGGGACATATTGAAGTTGTTTTATGCTGCAGGTTGGTATGTGATGCATGATGGCTGGTTGAGGTTTTGCAGAATGAAAGAATGTTTCATAGGTCTCCGCACTGGCGGCAGATTCTCGCCAGGTTCTTGCATTGTTTCCTTAACTTTGAATTCTCCTTCAGCGTTCCGGTTGTCTCTAAGCCTTTGTCGGATGGTCCGCTCAATTTTTTGATCGTATGGAATGATGGTTGAGTCCTGATATCGACGACCCTACATAAGAAGAAGATCAGTTTTTGCAGTTATAGTAGCTTCAGTGCTGCTGTCTGGACAAGTGCACTCGATTGCACGGTGCTTGCGCTCGATCAGAGAAGTACGCTCGATCGCAGTGCTTGCACAACAAAACGCAAAACATAAACAAAACCGAAAAAATTCAGATTTAGATAAAAATAAAAAATAAAATAAAAACAGAAAAATAACAGATTCAAAAATTAAAAATTAAAATAAAAAAACTAACGGAAAAAAAAATTTCTAAACAAACTTTAACATAATTCCCGGCAACGGCGCCAAAAACTTGTTATGACATATACCCACCTAAATTAATAGGTGAATATTTGCTACATTTTACTCGCAAGTGCACAAGATCAAAACAATAGTATAGGGTGCAAGTACAAGATCATTCTCACAAGGATTGCTATAAACTATGGTTAAAATTAATTCCTTAAATAAAACAAGGTAAAAGATTGATTTTGAGTTAATAGAGATAAAAGGGTAGGGCTTTGATATTCACCACTAATCATACTCAAATAATATAACAATATGCCAAAGTTCTAATCATATCAAGATTACATAATGTTTGTAAACCTAAGGGCATGGATGTATATTCCTTAAGTTATTGATCTCCCTAAGCAACGAATTAGGCATGGATCTCAACTCTAATTCTTTTCTTTCTCAAAGGATTTACAAGAGTGTTCTGTTGTTCTTTAATAAAGCATAAATCTATGGAAATCGACAAACACATGAAGCCTATAGCATGGGTATGTACTCCCAGTTTTCCATGTTGATTAATCCAAGAACCTATGATGGGGTTCTTTTGTCACTCTATTAAGCTCAAGACTCGGTCATCCAAATTTACTTCAATAACAAATCTATACCACATGCATATGTTGGCCAAGCACATTCATGTGAGGAATTTAATAAAGCAGAAAATAATCAAGTTAAGCATCGCAATACGATTGTAGCAAAGCACCAATATTGAAATATTACAGAGGCATGATTAGGGCTTCAATGTAGCCCTACTAAAGTATTTAGTTACACATAATTTTGATGCTAATCATCTTCATAAGAAAATAAAAAGGAAAAGAATAAACCCAAAAAATGCTTCCTTGAAGAGCCGCCAATTCTTGTCCCAAAGCTTTTGTATTTTCTTTTAGGTTTAGAGGCTTATTTATAAGGATTAGGGGAACCCTAGAAACTTTTAGAAACCCTAGAAATCGTAAATTTTAACCTAAGGGTCTTTCCAAAATAAGGTCAGCCGCCACACTGTTCTCCAATGCATGAGGGCGCTCGATTGTAATGCTGGTGCGCACGATCGTAGTTGTGTGATTGATCTTCTAGTGCTGGGCCCTCGAGTGCTGAAGCACTCGAGCCAGCTTCTTTTGCATGCAAGCGCGTCTGCACTCGCTCCTTGTTCTCTGGCGCTTGAGTGCTGATGCACTCGAGCCAAGGCAGATGTGCACTCGAGCGCATGCCTGCATGTGCTTGAGTCTAGTCTTCATGTACTCGATCTCAACCTCCGAATAATTCCCACCCCCCCCTAAAAAAAAAAAAAAAAAAAAAACCCTTAAGGTCCAAATTTTCCAAAAATGCTTCTTTTTGTTCAAAAACCTATAAAAAGACATAAAACACAAAAAGGAAGTAAAACAGCACAAACTAACAAAACTAAGATATTAACACATAAATTAAGGGGCTAAAATATGTATATTTTAGCACTTATCACCCACAAGCAAGCCGCAAGCGCCCAAGTGTTGCGCCACAGGAGAGCAGTTTTATGCCCAAGTGCGATCAAGCGCATTGGCCATGCGCTCGAGCGCACTCGTCTGACAGACTGGCGTCAGTGGCGTTTTAAAGGTTTTAAACCCTAAAAATCCCTATAAAATGACGGCTAAGCCTCAAGAAAAGGAGGTGGGGAGACCAAGTCCGAATTTCTACAGTTTTTCTCCCTTTTAGTTTTAGTTTTCCTTAGGTTTAGGTTTTATTTATCATAAACATGTGGAGGTAAATTCTCAACTAAGGTTGAAGATGAAGCCTCACGGATAAAAAACAACAACACTCTTTTGTAAATTATTGTATCAATTTAAATAAACTCGCAAGTGCACGAATCGATTGTAGTTAGTAGATTGCAAGTGCAAGGTCGATCTTACAAGCAATTGTGTTCTTGAAAGCAATTTTAAATCTAAATTAATTTAACCCTAACCTAGTTCCAAATTTTAAAAGATTATTGTTTGAATGAAAAATCAAAAGCATAAGCAATTTAATCTGAATGTAATCTAATGACGAAACACTAGGGTTTCATAATCCGCACTCACAAATTCATAGCAACATAATTCCATGATCTATAATGTTTCTCAAAGTTCTCACATATAAATCTCAGATTTGTTTTACTATTACATCAAAAAATTTATCAAAATATGCCATGTATCCATACATAACCCAAATCACAAAAGAAATCCAATAAATAATTAAATCATTAACTGTATCCGTAAATCATAAGAAAATATCCAATTTTTATCAAAATATCAATTGTATCCAGAGTATAAATCACAAGGGAAATCTAATTTTTAATAAAGAAAACCAAGCAATCAATTGTATTGAATAATCTTAAATCATCAAGTGTATCCTTGAATCACAAAAGATATCCAAGAATTATTCAATCCAATTGAGTTAAAGTAAAACAATAGGGTAATTAAATCATTAAATTGGGAAACATTACATACATGGAATGATGTGCTAATCATAAGTGAGGCTTCATCTTCAACCTTAATTGAAGGTTTAGCCTCTCATGTTATTGAAAGACAAAACAAGATTAATTGAATTTATAATTCAAAATTGAGTATTTACAAATATAGAATCACAAAGTTGAGATCCAAAAGCTAGGAAACCCTAAAACTCTCTTCTTTCTCCTCTGAAATCTCAAAATTTGCAGCCTTCCTAAACTAATCTGATAATTATCTATTTATAGACCTAAAACTAGGGTTTTACAAGTTGAATTCAGATAAAACTGCTACCAGATCGGACAGGTGCGCTCGAGCGCACTCGAGCATCAATTCTCCTATGCGGTGCACACATGCGCGCGTGATAAGCTTTGGATTGTGCACATATGCGTGGGGCTCGATCGCAGTGCACTCGATCGTGGCATCCTTCGCTCGATCGCAGGTCTGTTGGCTGCTTCTCCAAAGTGTGCAATTTTCATATAAATCCTGCAGTTTTTCCATAACAACCTACAAAACACTAAGGACACAAAACTAACCCAGAATATCAAATAATAACACAGCTAAAGGAATAATAAAAGTAAATTAAAGGGTCCAAATATGTAATATTTGGCACATACCATAAATCAATATTATTATGATTTTATGGGTTTTTAAGGTCTCAATTGTTTTACTTTAATTCAATCATTGAGATTACTCTTGGATATCTATTGTGATTTACGGATACATGTGATGATTTAGGAGAATTTCATTCAATTGTTTTGCTTGGATCTTTATTTATCAACATAAAATTGGATATCTTTTGTGATTTGTCTTACGGATACAATTGATGATTTGATTTAATTCGGATATCTTTTGTGATTTGTGTAATGGATAGATACATTAGATGATTTAATTAATTTATGAAGCATAGTAAGGCATACATAGCATTTCATTTGTGAGAATTTCAGATAATATTAATGAACATGGAATGTGTTGTTATGATTTAGTGAGTGTGGATTCCACAACATTAGTACATTTTTAGTGGATTATTTATTTATTTTTTGTTGTTTATGTTTTCTTTTATTCAAAATCAAAAATCTTTTGAAACGAGATTAGGATTTAATTAATTTAGATGTATTTAGTCTTCAAAAACACAATTCCTTATGGATTCAACCTCACACTTGCGAAAACTATATTTCAAACGACTCGTGCACTTGCGAGTAACATTTAAAACTCACAACACACACTAGCGCTCAAGCACAGCAGAGAGTGAGATCGAGCGCATGCATGTGCTCGAGAGCACAACCTTCGAATCGAGCGCACTTGTGCGCTGGAGCAACAGAGTATACAGCCAGACTCCTTTTTCAACCCAAATTAGGTTTTCCAAATCGATCACCGATTTTACTAGGTTTACTAGGGCTTCTTGGTTTT
Organism: Corylus avellana; assembly: GCF_901000735.1. Lineage (NCBI taxonomy): Eukaryota > Viridiplantae > Streptophyta > Magnoliopsida > Fagales > Betulaceae > Corylus > Corylus avellana. The sequence goes on along the minus strand of NC_081545.1, from coordinate 18,071,782 downwards.
TCCTCGGCCTAAAAATAGACCTCTAGACCACACAATTAAATAGACAATTCCAGAGAGGACAATTTGGAGCTATTTCCAGGAGTCGTTTCTGGTTTCTTCTTTCTTTTCTTTTATTTTTAGTTTTAATATATGTAGCTAAATATTTTGTTAGGGGCTAGATTGAAGCCCTAATCATGTCTTTTCAGGATTTCAATATTGACACCTTTGTTACAATAATATTGGTATATTTAAATTGGTTATTTTCTGGTTTATTGAATTCCTCATGTGAATGTGCCTAATCATCATATGCATATGTTTGGATCTGTTAATTGAGTCAATTTAGATAATCGAGTCCTGAGCTTAATAAAGTGACCAATGAATCTCATCACGGGTTCTTGGGGTAACCAACATGGAAAACTAGGAGTAGATACAATGGCTCCAATACAATTTTTGAAGTATGGCCAATACCGCTCATCATCACGAATTTTGCTTGGAACATCGCTAAACTCCCTATCAATAGGATTAATAATGTCAATCGCCATTCTCGAAACGGCCATTAAAACACTAGTATAATGTCTACTAATTGTTTCTCCTGAATGTTGAAACCTTTCTTGCACTATTCTATTCCCAAACCCATGGCCTAAAGTATTCAAAAACATAGCTACTAACTCTTCAACAGTTAATTTCCTAGTACCTCTTAAATGATATCTCTCCTTCAACTATTTACACAAGTAAATGAATACGTGTATTTCCATTCTAAAATTTTGTTTACACCTATCAGGATTACCTTATAGAATCTCCATAACCCACTTATAACCTGTTTGAGAAGAGGTCTTACAAGGTTCCTTTGCAATATATGGCATATAATAGTTTTCAACAAATTCTACTACTGCAGCTGCTAGAATAAAAACATCATTTTCATTTTCCTCTTCATCATAATCACTATCACTTGTATCATCTTGAGTGCTATAATCACTATTGTCCATGTCTGTAAGGAAAAAAATAAAGAAATAATAAATATATAAGCACCCATAAAAATAAGAAAAAGAGATATCTACGTAGTTATAAAATATTATAATATATTCACCTTAGCACACAAATCAACAAATAAAAAAAATAACATTCAAATAAATCCTTAAAGCTTTTCAAATAGTTCATAACAAAACAACATTAAAAAAAAAAAACATTATTCCATGCTATGACGGTTAATTTCTCTATTTTCCATTCGCTTAATAAAGTCAATCTGCAACCATGGCTCTTTAATAGTCACAAACATCTTTCTATGTGATCTCTTAAGAAATACTTCTATTGCAAACTTAAGGATGTCAATGTCATTTTCTCTTTCAGCAATACCCCAAACAACATCCATAACCTCTTCAATATTACATCCAGGTTTATCGTAACTCTTAGATGTCAATGTATTCTTGTTTTCTATTACATCACAAGTCCGATTCAAATGTTGACTAACGATTTGAACTCATTTCTTTCTTTTCTTACAATGAACTGCAAGACCAAACTTCTTATTTCTTTTATCCCGCGTATCTAAATTAGCAGGAATATCATCAATGCCATGTGTATTGAGCTTTGGTTCATCATCCAAAATATCTAAACCTTCTACAATATTGTCATCTTCATCAAGCATTACATCTGCAGCATCTATGGCACCAATATTATTAGGAACCAATCCTATGGATGGTGCCCAAGATCCCTCCCCGGAGGGAGTTATATCTCTAAACAATATTTTCACCTTCATAGCATAAACCAAACCTGACGTGCGAAACTTGGTTGCTTCTGGAACTTCCTATATTTAAGTATATGTAAAAATCAATAATAAAACAATTTTTAAATCATTTAAACAAAAACAAATAAGTACAAATATAGTACCTACAATTTTTTTTCCCACCAATCATTGAGCGCATCAAATGTCTTTTTCACCGGATCCCATCCAAGGCCAGTTTCCTTGCCTATCAATCTCTTCCAAATGTTCCACTCTTTTTTCAAACTATCCCACTTGTTCTTTAGTTGTTCATAGCAATATTGTTTTCCAGTTTTTTCAATAAATTTATCTATCACATTTTTCCATCCTGTCTTATTGAAATGTGTTCCTGGGCAGTTACCAGCATGAATCTTAGTAATACATATATCAAGATAATCTTCTAACATTTTTTTAGTCCAAACTACTTTTTTTATCTGAGTATCTGCAGTAGCAGCAGCAACGTTGCTTTGACGTTTTTTACTCATGTTTATCACACAATAAATAAGCTGATAAAATCATAAATAAAAAAAATATGTTAAACACTATTAATAATTAAAAATTTGTTTAAAGTAATCAACTGATGATAGAGTGCAGAAATTCATATTTACATGAATAATATGTATGTCCATCAAACAAAAGGGCAACAAAAAATAATAATAATAATGGAACCAAGTTTCTGCAACAGGAAAATACATTATACTATAATTATTATAATGGTTTCTCATGAACTTTTATGCAATAGAATTTTTTTAAAAATTTATTTCTTTTAAGATATTGGATGCTAGCTCCTATTCTTGAGTTCTAGCACGTCAGTCTTGGGAAGTGTGAAATGAAATGGAAGGTAGATTTTAATTTTCTGATTTTACACATTTTTGCGGAGAAGGGATCTGGAACGTTAAACCTTGGGCACGGACGGTTTGGATCTTTTGGTGATATATTTGTTCCCTTCATTCTCGAAAAGATTGGATCTTTTTCACCTAAACCCATCTCACTTCCCCTCCCACCCAGCCATTCACTCTCGTCTCTTAGCCCAGGCCATGGATTTGTTGTAAGTCTCATACTCTTCAATCACTCTCACACCCATCTTTTATCACACACACCCAAAACCTTCAATCACTCTCAAACCTTATCTCTCATTTATCTTCTTCCCTTCTATTCTCTATATTATTCGATCTTCATCTATATTTTTCCTATGTGTTCTGTAGATATGTGTTTTATTGGAAAAAATAAATGAGCAAAAGCAAAATCAAACGGAGCTTTAAATCACCTGTGACGGGATAACAATTCTGCCTGGATTTCCCTCGCTCTGGAGCAGCTCAAACCACGGCAACGAGAAGGACAAATCGAGCATGTTTGGGAAGAGATGCTTATATACAGGTATGGTTGTTATTACGTGAAATTCGTAAGGATATATTTGTCTGTGCATATATTTCATTAACCATAAAACCGCGGCGCGCCTTTCTTCCAAACGCACATTTGAGTAGAAGCCTCGATATCCAGCTTTAAGGCAAACGTGTGTTTGGAACGTTTGAAACCTCAAAAGCCCTTTCGATTGATTTTATCAAACGACCATGATTTTTCTGAAATGGGCTTTTCAGGCTCTATAAGCGTGTTTTGGGTCTGTAACCACAAACCCAAACATGCTCTTAAACTAGATTGCTCTATCAAATTCAGCTTGTAATTGGAGTCTTTCTTTCAAGACACTTCAGATGATGATTGCACCATCTTAAAAGCATAAACATGGAGGGTTTTGCAGCAATGATGATAAGAAAAATGAAGAAGTTAGAGAAAGAAATGTTGCAGTACTGAGAAACTCTTGGATTGTAACATTTTTGTATGTTTGTACCTCTTTGAGGATGATGACAAAAAAAACAAATAATGTACCTTTCTTGAAGTTGATTTTTTGTGTTAATATGTATTGTGTTGAAAATTATGTAATACTTGAAAGTTGATACTCAAGTAATGGAGAGTTAATTTGTTATGTAATGGGAGTTAAGTCTGTTTGTTATGACAATTTGACACATGAAAAACAGTGGGAAAGCTTATGCAACATTGATCCATGGTTTTCCTATCCACAGTAATTATATTTACACCCACAGTCCATGAGTTTCTCTAATAGCCCCAATCTTGGTTATTTCATCTAATTAACACCATTTTATCAAATCCCAAATCTGTCAGCCACAACAATACCACCATGTCTAAACAATTGAGGATTTCCACTTTCTTTTTCCATATTTTTGTACCATACTCAACCTTCACATGCAGTTGAACCCATGCATCAAAATCCACAATAAAATAAAGCACAATGCTTCATAACGATAATCAAATTCAATTACACGACTAAATTTTCACTAACACCAGCAACAATACACATAATCAGGTACACAATTTAGGAATTGAACCATTTCATAAATTTGTGTAGTGTATATATTTTGAACCTTTCTTCATTTATAAATTTGTGTAGTAAATATATTTATAACCAAACAAAACAATTACAATAAATACTCCAGTAAAAACTGAATCACAGGTACTAAACATCTTCACAAACATCTAAAACTAAACTTTTGTACACCAACAAAAGTCATCAACACTAGAGACGTTGGCAAATTCCAAGTGTAGCAGAGATTCACATTTTTCTATACAACCCAAAATTGCCTATTGTCTTTATCATGAATTCATCCATATATATGATCTCTCCATGCAGCTGCATTAAGGTCTTTGGGCATGCTCCATTTCATAGTATGTCTGCACAAAGCATTTATTCAATAAGAATATAATTGGGAAAGCTGAAGATCATATTATTGAAATTATGGATACACATAGAGCATATAAACTAGAGTAATATTAAGTGGACACGAAAAAACAAAACAGTTTTGTTGAATGTTTATACACTATTACCAAAGGAAATAAAGAATAATGCAGGTATGTGAGAAATACCAGATGAAATCAAAGAAGAAAAAAAACCTCTTTTCTGGTTAGGTGGTGGGTCGTCGGTGGGAGTGGTGTCGGTTGTTTTGTGGTGGGTCGTCGGTGGTGGTGTTGGGTGCTGCTGGGTGTTCGTCAGTTTTGTATATGATTAAGACAAACACAAATCATTTCTCAAAATTTTCATAAAATTTCATAAAATCTTCACAGTTAAGTTAAACAAACGGGCATCATTTCTCAAAATCTTCATAAAATTGGGATTTGGGTATCAACTGAATGCCCAAAATCTATGAGGACTCAACCAACGCAAATCGTCAAAAAATTTATTCGAAATCAAACAAAACAAAGCATGGGGTGGGCATCGCCGGTGGCAAAAAGTCAGAGATCGAAAGAAAGGGAAAATGCGAACCGTGTCATTTAGCGGGTGTCGCCGAGAGAGAGAGAGAGAGAGAGAGAGAGGAGCTAGGGAGAGAAGTACCGGATGGTAGACTATTATGGGCCTAATCATGGTTAATATATTTAATTAGTGGTTATAGAATTAATGTGTTTAGTATTTGTGAGTTACATAATTGGGGTTGATTGTTTATGGATAGTTATTGTTAGTAGGCAGTTATCTTAGGGAAGGTTAAGTGTTAGTGGGTCTCAACCGTAGAAGTTATCACATGTTGTGTTGTGGGTAGTTATTTTCAGCATTTGGTATTGTATTTAAAGCTTGTTAATATTGCAATGAAAGTATCGAAGTAATTGAATTAAAACCCGTGAGGTTATACCCGTGTGCTAGAGGAGGGATTGGCCCCTTGAAGTGCCGAAATTGTTATCTTTATTGTCTTTTATTGTTATTTCTTTACAAATCACATCACTAAATATCCACGATCATTACAAGTGGTATCAGAGCCATGTTCCTGCGACATGGCAAAAGATACACAAATTTCCAAGTTAGTCGAAGCAATGGTTACGCTCAAAGAAGAAGGTGCATTTGATAACCCTTTTAGAGCTCTCATCAGTCTTAAACAAATATCAACAGTGGAGAAGTATCGATCACAGTTTGAAGTACTATTTGAGGTAATATCCTGCGGAATCCTCGAAAGTTTGACTAAGGAGTTTTGGCTGCGTATGTTCATTGGTGGTCTTAAGGGGGAGGTAAGAATTATTCTTGCCATTTGGAAACCATCCTCATTGCAAGCAGCATTTGGGCTGGCCGATTGCAAGATGAGAAGGTTCTAAGAGAAACCTAGACCACATGCACGAAGAACTTATAGAAATTGAGAGCTAAGAAATTGATGAAGTGCATGAAGAACAACTCACACAAGTGCAACCGCAAGGGATGATCCTTGTTGGAATGTCTTTTTCCGATTCTGATTCGTCAGCATTAATCGTTGTTGCATCCAATACAACCATTGTTCCTAGCAGTCAAGGAGATGGTCCAACTATTGAAGATGACAAAAAGCTCAATGATGAAGAGAAGTGTGTCCAACCAACCAGTGAATACAATGAGGTTAATGATGAGCAAGGATCTACTTCTTTATCACTTGCAAGGGCATGTATGGAATGGCTAATAGCCTGGGCTAGGCTGAATTTGGTTAGGAATGGATCTATTCATTCTACACCTTGTGGGCAAGGTGCTTTGAAGGGGTGGAGTTTGTTATGGGTCTAATCATGGTTAATATATTTAATTAGTGGTTATAGAATTAATGTGTTTAGTATTTGTGAGTTACATTATTGGGATTGATTGTTTATGGGTAGTTATTGTTAGTGGGCAGTTATCTTAGGGAAAGTTAAGTGTTAGTGGGTCTCAACCGTAGAAGTTATCCCATGTTGTGTTGTGGGTAGTTATTTCCAGCATTTGGTATTGTATTTAAAGCTTGTTAGTATTGCAATGAAAGTATCGAAGTAATTGAATTAAAACCCGTGAGGTTATAGCCATGTGCTAGAGGAGGGATTGGCTCCTTGAAGTGTCAAAATTGTTATATTTATTGTCTTTTATTGTTATTTCTTTACAAATCACATCACTAAATATCCACGATCATTACATAGACGACGGCTCCGATCTCGTGCAGTGGGTGGGCGTGGGCATCGCCGGAAGCCAAAGGAGTGGGTGGGGGAGAGGGAGCAGAGTTGTTGGGGGAGAGAGCTTCTTTTTTTTTTTCATTTGGGGCTGAAGGGATAACGTGGGTCTTTTCATTAAAAAAAAAAAAAAAAAAACTTAACTGCAACTAGTAGAAGAGAAATGATGTCGACAGGGGAGAGAGAAGAGAGAATTCTTTTCATTTTAAAATGGTTGCCACGTAGGTTTTGATGGGCAAAATGTGGTCTCTTGATTGCATTCTAGCATTTCTCTTAAATTATATACACCCACACACACGTAGCACACCTTCAAATTATGATTATTGATTAGTTTTTTAAATTAATTACTAATCAGAGAAAAAACCTAGTAAGATTTATGATTCATTAGTTTATACGAATATTAAATTGATCCTTGGATTTTTACCTTTTGTTCATGGAGTGACAATTAGTGTTACAATTTTGTTAATGAAAAATACAAATAAATAAAAGAAAATGAAATCATTTTTCTTTTTCACTTATAAAATGATATTTGCTTATGAATAATATTACTTCCTAAGAGTGAGTATTTTTCTCTGTATCATATGATGTGGATTATTAGAGGGTCAATTATGGATAGGATAAGACCATCAAGGGTGGTGGTTCAATGGCCCAAAGTGGTTAGGGCATGTATTAGGTCCTGTGTTCGAATCTCCGCAATGGAGAATCGTCATATATGCCTAGTTAGTATTATCTGCCTTGAATTCCCATTAATGCCCTGGTGAGGCCGGGTCAGGCTATAACTCAATCGAACTTGAGGGAGTACCTGCGATTCCCACCGTCTAAGCCCCTCTTATGCGGCTCCTAGTGGGTAGGTGCTACTATAGTTACGCTCAGATAAGATAACTATAATTGGTCTCATCGGCCTACCATTTTTTATTAGGGAAAAACAATATATATATATATATATATATATATATATATAGGAACAAGGATATTTGTTAGATTTCCATTATTTTCTATGAATTAAGGCAAGGTACCTAAGAATATCTTCCTTCTTCTTCTTTTTCTTTTGGTCATCTTACAAAAATATTATTTTCATAAAATTTTACAGGTTGATAGAGGATTTCGAGAGGAGTATTCTTGTAGTACCCCGAGTGATTACTAGGTTAACTTGGAGGTTTAATGGATTTACCAGGTTCAATACGGTTCATTAAAAGTGGAATTGTGGACTTTTGGCTTTGATCGAACATTAAAAGTGGAATGGGGGACCATTGAACGTTCGATCTGCAACCCTAAAACCGCTAGGTAATAGTACACCGAATGTTCGACAAGAGACCACCGAATGTTTGATGACCAACCTTAGAACCATTAGGTAATGACAAAATGTTCGACCTGCAACCCTAGAACCATTGTGCAATAGTACATCGAATGTTCGACCCTAACCATCGAACATTCGACGACCTACAGAATTGAGAAAGTAGCATCCTCAGCCATTTCAACCCTATAAATACCCATTCATTCACCCTTTTAAGCTTCATTCCACCTTTATTGCCCTGAGAAAACTCTGTTTGAGTGTGTGTGTGTGTTTTGGAAGAAAGTGAGAGTTTCTTGAAGGCTTTGCTTCAATGAGGTAATCTTCTAAGCCTAGCTTGTTCTTCACCTAGTTATTATGATCTTTAAATGCTTTTCATAGTCTAGCTTGTAAGTTTTGATCTAGTAGTTATATTGTTGGCTTTAATCTTGATTGGGTTAACGTTTTAATGATACACATAGTCTTTTCTGTATGGAGATGTTATTTTGGGCTAGGACTATGTTAGAGATCATGTATGGCCTTAGAGCTAGCTTAGAGGTGGTTTAGTGGCTTTTTGGTTTGAAATGAGTTTTCTACCCAGCATCGAATGTTCGAACCTCTTTGGCCGAACATTCAAGCTTTTTTGTTCAAACGGTTGATGGTCAAGCAGGAAGTCTGTTTTGAACATGTTTAGGTCTAGCACTTGTTTTAGCTTAAGTTTAAAAATTAAAACTAATAATAGGTTTTTTCTTAGATTACGAGGGTGTGTAATCTTTGGAGGAGTTTTTGGAGGAGCTATACAACCCAAGTGAGTACAAACTCACATGAATACTTGTTTTTATTTTTCCCGCGCACGATTATTTTATGTGTATCAAACATGCATCTTTGCAACTCTCATGAAATACATTTTAGATTACTATGAACTTTATTTGTGAAAACATGTGTTGATTAAGCAAGATAACAAAAATGGTGAGATTTGTAGAAGCATGCATGTAAAAGATGGACAAGATTAATTGCACCGTATTACATGGTACACCGGTATGTGCTGGATAACGATCATGGGCTTATTATACAAGTTAACTCTATGATCAAAATGTGTGTATGTGTTAATATGGGCCTTGTTGCCTTAGATTCAATGGTTGTTTGTGATCGGCGCTGCCATGTTTGATTGGCAGATCACTACAAGACATGCATCATTAGTAGCATGGGCCACCCATGGTCAGACTCTGTTGGGCTACTAGTATTATGCATAGTAGCGTGCAATATCTGGGGCACCAGTATTGTATTACAGATCCCTTGAAACAAAGACAACCCTGCTGAGAGTGGGTGATATCGCAGGTAGACCATACGATTTTAATTATAACATGATTCTCATGTTGGGAATTGTGTCCTGAATCCCAATGATTTTATATTTGTGTTGACATTCAAATGTTTGTAATAAATATATGTTATATTCACTAATTAAATGATTTGAGCATATAGCATGTGAAAGGTCATAGCTAGGATTAGTTTGAATATTACTATGGGTGTGGGTAATATGGTTATCACCTTGTATCCTTAAAACGTATAATGTTCGCAGTCGATAAATGGAACTGGGACATTTCATTTTGAGTAATACTGTTATACATCGAATCTTGGTGATCTATTTTGATCAAGCAAAGCGATGACTTCGGGATTGATGTGTAGTGTGATGAGACCCTAAGGCACTGAACAGACCAAGGAATTGTCTTTCCACAAGAATATTGTCTATAAGGAGATACAATAACTTCTTAAAGACTACTTACGACTTTGATTCTAAATTATAAGTGGATTGTAGACTCAAATGTTGCATGTAGGTTACTTTAATGTATTAAAGAGTGAGACCTATTATCGGTCGAAATAACGTCGGTACGTTGGATAACCACATATGGCATTATGGGAAAACCTTTTCCAAGAGGAAATCCAAATCCTTTGTCAGAGAACAAAGCGTTAAGAAATTTTCCCTTGTTTTAGATTTTATGTATATTATTCTCAGAGTCTTCGGCCGAAGCATTTTGGTTGGCATACCAAAATATATACATGTGTTTTGCACAAGTATGAGAATAACGTAAAATCAGTGACTTGAGGATAAAAAGGTAGAGAATTAAGAGGCAGTATATCCTTAGCCTTAATTCTGCTATAAAATATTTCATGAAGGAATCATAAGTCAACATTAAGTAAGTCAAAGAGATTAATTGTTTAATCAAAAATATTTATTGAAGTGCAGTCACAATTATTTAGTATAATTAATTGTGATTAAAATATAATTGCGTAATAAATGTCGGGGAGACATGGTTACAAACATATTTAAGCCAATAATATTTTTTCCTTTAGGTTCATCACCAAGCTAATATTATTTAACCATATTAAGTCTTTCTTATTTATTGGGCTAAATGTTTTATTTATTTAAAACATGGGGTAGAGAGATGTGGTGCAATTGGGCTTGAGATAAAACCTAGAGGCCCAATGAGCATAAGCGGAAAACATAAGGCAAGGAAAAAATCATTGGGCCTATGTGTTGGAGACAAGGAGAAAGGCTTGGGGTAAAACCCAAGCCCAGTTCTCAAGAGTGAGAATGCATGGACCAAGGAGAATTCTCCCTGGCCCATGCGGCCAAGGCCAAGGCACATGGCCATGGAGGCACAGGACCATGGCGGCTAGGATTTAATCCTCGTCATCCATGGCACTCTCCTAGCTCCCCTTGTATTTGTTTTTCAAAATCCTAGTTCCACATTGTTTAAATTTAAATCTCTGCTTCCCTGCTAAGCATATAAATAGAGAAGAGTATCAGCTCTCAAATCACTAACTCAACTTATCAAGTTCTCTTGATAAATAATTTTCAGAAACTCTTTGAGAATTAATAGTTCTTGTGTTAACTCACAAAGAACAAAAGTTTAAGATTTGTAGAGCCAAGTAAGAGCGCACACTCTTTTGATCATTATCAGTCATTAGTGAGAAGATCTAGAAGTCTTATCATCCCTGAGATTTGTCGTGTTCTTGAAGAAAGAAGAACTTGTCCTTCGTGTTCTTGAAAAAATAAGAATTTGTTCTTCGTATTCTTGAACAACAAAAGAACATATTCTTGGAAAAGCAAAAAGAATTTTGCCCAAACCCAAGAGCGGCCATTGATATCCAAATAAGTGTTCTTCGTTCTTGTAATTTAATTTTAAATAACAATTGTTCCTCACATGTTCTTCATAGAGAGTTCTTGGCATGAGAATTTGATTATTCCGTTGCGCAAATTTTTTATTTGTAATCCTATTCCCAACATCTCATACCATAGCATGTACTATATCTATATTGCATCCATAATCATATGATAAACTGTCACCTCATAATGTTGCATGTGGTTTATAAACAATTGAGTTTGTCATTTAATGATGTGTACGTCATGTGTATTTTTACTGACTAAGTCATTAGACTTACTTTTGTATTCATTTTCCCTCCATATGTATATATGCGCTGTTATAGCTAGTTTAGCAGAAGAAAGATCCGAGAAATCACCTGGTGATTGTGAGGGATTTGATCAGGGTCATTTTTGAAGACTTGGACCTCGTCTAGCTTAAATCCATGTGGGATGCCGACATAGCTACTCGTGAGGACATGATCAAGATTATTTTCATGTTGTTTTTGGTTAAATGTATGCTTTAATGTTGTTCTAAAACAATTAGACATGGTATGTATTATATTTTGGATAATTGGTCTATGACCACAACATTTGGGAACTAATCTATGTTATGATGCTTTAAGTTTCACTCTGGTTAATTGTGATTATGGATTTAAATTATAGCTATCTTTGTCATTTAATTAAAAGTCTTCCGCTGTAAACTCTCTTCGGAGAGGATGAGATGCATCAGTTTTGTTCCTCGTAGAACAAGGTTGGAAGGCGAACTATAGAGTCTATTACTAGTTAAATGATTTCATTGGGGCATTACAATTCCGACCTTCGATTTGACCAATTTGGAGTTCGTTTATCCCAATTTTCATCCGTCCAAGTTCATTCACTTTTTCCAATCAAATTGGAGCCCTAAATGTGCTCCAATTGACTCCAAATTTTTACCATGTGTTCTCCGCACATTAATTTTATGTGATAATTTTTATTTTTTTATTTTTTTTATGGAAAATCTCTTCCAAATTGATTTTCAATTTTTGAGTCATATATATGAGTAAGAAAAGAGATAATATTCCTTATTATCCTTTTACTCATTTTCAGTATTCTTTATATCTCTCATAGAATATTTTATCTCTTAATACCTATAAAAGTATTATATGACCTTGATTTTTTTTTCTGCTGCGCAACCTTTGATTTTGCCATTGTATTCCCAACAATATCTACAAACTAGGGTTGTCTAAACCATTAAAAAAAAAAAAAAAAAAAATAACAGAAGCTAAGCAATAATATAACATCAAACAAAATGAGTTTAATTAAGCTAAGGCGATAACCTCTTCTTGAAGATAAAGTTACAAAAGAGCTAATTCTCTCTCCAAACCCACTCTCTGTCACTCACTCTAAGGCTCCCTCAACTCAAAAGGGCAAAAATGGGAGTGAAAGGGCGAAAGGTCGCTATTTAAGCTCCCATGTGAGTCCACAAGATGAGGCAGGCGTCTTTAAAAAACTTCCAGACAGCTATCGAACATTTGGGATCCAACTTCGAATATTCGGAATCCAACTTCGATCGTTTGAAATCCAACGTTGAATATGTTTACCAGGTATTGAGCATTTGAGATCTAACTTCACATGTTTAGGTTACACAGGAAATTCTTAAAAGCTCAAAAATCTACCTCTTGCTCTTAGCACTTGGAATTAATCTCAACACTCACTTATAATAATTAGAACATACTTAATTTGAATTAAAGGTTGGGGTGTTACCCGGCCCATCCTGGGGCATGACGAGTACTTCTGGGCTTAGGCCAGGCTGACCTTGGGCCCTTGTTTAGTTTGAAGTGGTCTCGTGATCATCTCGCCCCACAGGCTTTTGACGGATGGCCTCCAGGACCGTCAGTAATTAGGTATTTCAATTATTAACAACACAAATAAAAGATTAAAGTTACATTAATAACAAAAAAGAAAAAAGAAAACAACTAAGTTTATGTTGAATATAATATAATATTCAATGGCATCTTTGTAAAATGCAACCTATAGTCATATAGAAATCCATTCTATCTCAGCTCAAGCTTTATTCAAATTCTTATGCCTATATATGCTTGCCTTAGTAGACGATTTTGTGCCTTGAATTTGTTGATGACCGCACTTTTCTCCAGCCCATTTTATTTTTGCTTTTAGGCTCAGTAAGATCTTGACACTTAGAAATTAGAATGATAGCCAGCTGAGATGAGATAGGACAAGTTTATAGTCAGATCAATCATTGTCATCTAATAGTTTATTTGTTGATGTTCCTAAGAGGTAGCTCAATCGACTGGGACCACACCTAATGAAGTGAATGTCACTAGTTCGAATCCCCCCTTCCCCTCTTGTGCAGACATCTCAAAAAAAAAAAAAGAAAGTTCTATAGTAATATAGGGGTGAAATTTATTCGGATCTTCTTTGTCTTTTTCCTTTTTGGCATGAATCACCATCAAAAGTTTTCATGTCTTCTCTTATGGCTAGACGACCTGATTATAGGTGAACAATTTCATTTTTGGAAGGAAGGAAGATAACAAAGCATTATTCTACATTTTAAAACCTTAATATATTTTCCCAAGTTAATTGTCAATTAACCTAAGTTATTAGTCCCAACCTGCTCAGAAAAAGACCAATAAATTTAACTACATTGACTTTTTTTTAAAAAAAAAAAAAAAATTCTTTCTTTCAACTTCGATATATATGCCTAATTAGGTAACTAATCTTACATATGCCTAATTATCTATTGTTTCGATTCTATTTATTGAAGTATTCATATTTTCATTTGAACCTTGGAATACAATAACTAAACATGTACCTAGTAAAAATCTATTTAGGGCAGGAGTTCAATGGTGTAAGAAAATTTTCATAGTGATTAGGTATACATACACTTGGGTATGGGTTTGAATCCCGCAATGAGAATCTCCATGCCTTATTAGTGTAAATCACCTTAGTTCTTATTGATGCTTTGATGGGGGTAGGCCAAGCTATAACTCAAGTCAAACTTAAGGGAGCGCTTGCGATTTTCACCATCTAGGCCTTGCTTATGTGGTTCTCAGCGGAAATATATTATTCTTGTCACAATTGATCTCCCTGTCCTTTTAATTGGAAAAAAAAAAAAAATGTACATGGTAAAAAGTTATCTTTTTTCATTCTTTTTTTGGCCAAAAAACCAAGTATTCTTTAACCTAACAAATCTTACATCCAAAAAGATCAACTGGTTAATATTGTACCATATTAGGAGCTTTTAATTTCAATTTTTAGATAAAATCATCTTATTTTTTATTTTCAAAAAGAGCAAACTCATTTTATAGTGATCTGAGAAGTAAATTTTGGTTGAAATTCAAAGATATTGAATTGAATTGTAAGTCCCACATTCGTTCATAATTCAAAATTAGCATATGGTAATTGTGCAAAGGCTGGCCCTTTGTCACCTTCTTTTAGTCAAAGGAACTCAATGATTGAATGATAAGGACAAGGAATCTCTCAATTTTTGGGGTGGGCAAGAATTATGGGTCAGGCACTTTTCCGTGCGTGATGGCAAAAATGATAAAACTATTTGTTTAATCCCTTCATATCCGCCGCTAATCACCTTTCTTTAATCCTTTCTTTGTGGGGTGTTCCCTACCACCAGGCGACGAAGAAAGCCAATTTCTATATTCGTTTATAGTGCTACTTTGACTCGTTCGGTGGAAATCACATGACACAGACCACTAGGACAAAAGCAACACCCTTTTTGTAATGACTATTTTATTATTTTCTTTTATATTCTGGCATGATGGGAAGATAATACTATGTTCAAAGGATATATATATATATATAGCAGAAGAAAAAAATCACATACAAGCAAAACAACATAAAACCTCAATGTAGACTTACTGCTCGAAAAGAGACCTGGAAGGTAGAAGTTGGGCAGAAATGCAGTCAACGAAGCTGGTGGTTGCGGCCATGAATGAAAAACTATCAAGAGTACGAATGAGAGAAAAAAAAAAAACTGAATAATTTAGCTCCTGACCAATTTTCGGAAACTCGACAGGTTAAGAAGTATATATACAACAAAGGTGGAATCTCCTTCTGATACGGTGAGTCTGAAGCCCAATTACAACGGATTTTATTGAAGCTCATATCTGTTGTAGTTTACTTGTGTTACAAACACCTTTTGAGCTTTTTTTTCTTTTTTCTTTTTTTTTCTTTTAACTTCAAGCTAGTGTTTAATTTCTTAAACGGTTATATGATCGTTTGAAGCCATTGAATTTCTTGCTGGCATTTTAAAACCGTTGGTCTTGAATGACCATTCAATTTCTACAGCTATATGACCGTTTGTCCATTGCTTCGGTTAAAAAAACAGGTCCTTCGTACTTATAATCACCATCTCTATGCCCCATTGTTATATCGTTTCATTCTGTATTCAGGAAATCTTATAGATTGATGTGTGATGTAGTTAATGCGTAGTAACTGTACGTACCAGCCTTTGCTGGTTTGTATTGGTTATTTCATAAAATTAATCTTATTCTTAATATATATATATATATATATATATATATGTTTTTCCAAATATGTCTCTTTCTTTAACTGATGTTCATATTCTGAAAGCTCTAACGCTGAATATACTCACATCAGGTTATAATATGGAAGAAGGGAGCCAGTCTATTGCTATCATCTACCGTATTTATTATAAATTGATGAAAACAAATCTTGATCCAAGAGCTGTGATTAAGAATACAGGCGAATCGACTCTGTTGATTCAAAGTTCTACTCAGAATGCTCATATTAAAACTCCAAAAATGATTCGATGGGCTGAGATTGAGTTACCCAACGAATGGCTTTTGGAAGGTGTTGCAAAACTTTCTCTTCATCAAACCTCGAAATTTGAACATTCTTGGTTTGTCAGTTTTGATAAAGACTTCTGCGGTATCCTTCCCCTCTGGTTCTCCAGGTGGTGGAACCAATTTGGTCTCCTCCCTGATATTCTCCTTCTCCAACTTGTTGATGCCTTTCAATTGTTTAAAGGTCACTACAAGGTTGATTCTTATGGAGCTAAGTTTTCTACTATGCTTCATTTTGTTAAAAAATTCAAGATTCCTTGGATTCTGAGATGGCAATACCACCTCTCAGAAGACAAAATTCAACGACATTGATATATCAAATGGTGGGATAAATGCTCACTAAATGATTCCATTGTCCTTGCTGTTAAAAACATGGTTCACGCCCCCAAGGCTCTTCCTGCCCCAAAGGCGTCTGCCCTGTCCAATTTGTTAATTCCCCCCAGCGCTTTCTCCTCTCCAAGACGAGAAAAAGAAAGCTCCCTTGCTTCCTCACATTCGGCTTCTTCAAGCTCTTCAAAGAAGAATTCTTCCAAGAAGAAGGAAATGATTGAAGCCTTACTTGCTGCCCTGGATAACTTGGACGATGAAGAAGACGAGACGTCTAAACCATCTGCCGAAAAACCAATCCAGGTTCCTCCTTATTTTGAAGACTCACAAGATTACTATCCCTATCCAGGGGTTGAAGATATGCTCAGATTTTTTAGTGTCTTCGTTACTGGAAGCACTTTCTGGAAAACATTTGTTAAGATTTAGCAGCAGAAGCTGCTGTTGTAAATCTCTGTTCTCAGTCTTAACAGCTTGCAAGTCAATTTGCAATTTCACAATATCTTTCTTGATGTTACTAATCTTATGCTGCAAATCTGAGACAGTAAGCACTTTGTTTTTCGGATTTGAAAAACGTTTCAAAGTGTCTTCAAGAGAGATTTTGGGAGTAGCTGGTTTTTCAAAATCTTTTAACATGAGTTTCTTAAGTTTTTTAAGATACTCTTCTTTTAACTCAGGATTATCAATTTTTGAAATCAAAGTTAAAAGCAAATCTTCTTGTTCTTCTGATTTGGACATCATTGAACAAGTTTTTGTATTGCAGCAAGAACCGGCACAGTTCTCAAATTTATAACAATTTTCATAAACAGATGATATATATATATATATCTGTGTGTGTGTGGGTGTGTGAGAGACTACAAAAAAACTACTATTTTCTGACGTGGCAAAAAATACCACGTCAGAAAATATTTTTCTGACATAGCAAAAAATAGCACGTTAGAATTTTCTGACGTGCTAAATATTGACATGTCACAAAAAAAAAAAAAATACAGGATTTTGAACTTTTTCCCTCTTCTTATTTCCCTTTACTTTTTTCCTTTTCTTATTCTTTTCCTGTTCATTTATTTCCCCACACTCTCTCTCTCCTCTCTCAATCTCCTTTCTCTGCATGGTAGCTCCCTTAGAGGAAGAAGAAAAAGAAAAGGTGAAGAGAAAAAATTGAGAAGCATCAAATCAAAGAAAGCAGAAGAAGAAGAAGAAGAAAAAGAAAGGGAGAAGAGGAAACAAAAAAAAAGGAGAAGAGAAGAAGAAGAAGAAGAAGAACAAGAAGAGAACAGAAGATAAGAAGATTTTTTGGGTTTTTTAAGATTTGTTGGGTTTGACGTTTAGGTTTTTGATTTTTCAGATTGATTTTTTGATTTTTTTAAGATTTTTTTGGTTTGAGTTTGGGTTTTTGAAAATTGAGATCGAAAAGAAGAGAGAGAGTGAGAAAATGGAGAAAATGGAGAGCTGGCCGAAGAAAAGAAGAGAGAGAAAGAGAAAATTGAGAAAAGAAGAGAGGTGCCATGCAGAGATACAAAAAAATTTTCAAATTTCTTTGCAAGGCAGCTCCCTCGTGCGAAATTACAAAAAAAAAAAATAAATAAATTAAATTAAATTAATAAATTTTTTAATTGAAAAAAAAAATTCCATAAAAAATTTTTAGAAAAAATTATTTTTTTTTTTAAATTAATTTTTAAATTTCTTGACATGTCAGAAAATTCTAACGTGCTAAACAGTAACACGTTAGAAAAAAAAAATTTACTGACTCCTATGTACCTAACATTTAACACACGTCAAAAAACTCCAGTGAGAAAAAAATTGTTTTTGTGTAGTGTGTGCGCGCGCATGTGTGCTCGTATATTCTCCTTTATATACATGTAAAGGCCCTAAGTTACTTTATATATGACTTTGGTGTTGAAAGATTACTAGAATCGTGTTCTACCCCTAGCAACCAAATATTTCAAAATAAGAGACTAAGCCATTTCATCAAACACAAATGATGCACAGTGGAAACAAATAGAACAACACAACCTCGACACAAGATTTGTTTACGAAGTGGAAAATCCTTCAACACCTCAAGGTAAAAACCACTCAAGGGCAGTCAAACCTAAGATATCATTAAATGAAGATTCACATTTATAGAAGAGACAATACTCACTCCCTTGAGTACCTCTAAACTTAGTAAGAACAACAAGTTTCCTAGCTTGTCTCCATCATAACCACCTTCAAGCAATGACTTTCCTTACTGACCCTTTGGTAGACTTCCTTCACCAAGCATTCAAAGTAGCAATCTTTAAGTAAAAGAACGAATAAGGCAACACACCAAAGGCAACACGCCAATCAAGAGAAAAGGGCAGCTCCAAACTATAACACGCCCCCTCTTGAATAAAACGACACCACTAAGACACTGTACTCGTGGAGAAAAATTAAGACTTCAGTGAAGAGAGCTCACCCAAAAAATTTCCAAAGTCTCAAGAATGATTAGTGACAGAAATCCTTTTATAGTGAAACATTTTCATCGTCACGTCTTAATAGGACACTTTCTCATTATGACGTGAAGGCCAGACTCATAGATCTGAAATAACCCACGTCTTAATGAGAAAGCAGTCCTGTCCTAACGTGAAGAAGAAATGTCTCATCCCCGTCACTTGTCTCGTCTTAACGCAACATTTGATGAGAAAACAGTAGCTTCAGCTATGGTCTCGTTACATGTCCCGTTCTGATGGGGTTCTTGACGAGAAAGCAGTAGCTTCAGCTTCACTCTCATACATCCTCGTTCTGACGCAGCTCCTGATGAGAAGACAGTAACTCCCGTAACATGTTTCGTCTTGACGCAGCTTCCGACGAGAAAATAGTAACTCCCCGTTACATGTCTCGTCCTAACGAGGAAATAGAAACTCTATGTTACGTGTCCCATTTTGACGGCACTTCTAACAGGAAAACAGTAAGCTTCTTCAATCAACCCTTGACATCTTTCAAGATAGATTGGCTATATCGGGGTTCACACTATTGCTAGGCTTCCCTATCTTAAATAGACCTTCAACCTTTGCAGCCTTGGGTGCAGGTCGCCTACAGCTAGCTGAAGCATGATGTGCAGAATTGTCACTAAGTTTTTCAAAAAGGATCCATGCTTCATCCCCACTCCTCATCATAAAGGTCCCCCCACAAGATGCAGCAACCATTTGTTTATGAGGCTCGGTCAAGCCATCATAGAAGCTTTGCACTAGTTGCCATTTCAAGACAACGTGGTGTGGGCATGATCTAAGAAGGTCCTTCAATCTCTCCCAGGTCTCATGGAATTGTTCACCCTCATATTGGGAGATACTAGTGATAGCTCTCCTAATGTCATTGGTTTTTCCTATTGGGAAATACTTCTTCAAAAATTCCTGTTGTAGTTCAACCCAAGAAGTGATAGAGCTTGGTGTTAAGGAATTGAACCAATGTTTGGCTCTTTCCTTGAGGGATAAGAGAAAGTGTTGCATCCTTAGGGCGTCCTCGATGAATCCAGTCAATTTAATGGTGGAACATATTGCTAGGAATTCATTAAGGAAGTCGTAAGGGTTTTCAGTACTAAGCTCTACGAAGGATGGAAAACTCTGAATCATACTAGGCTTAATCACATAGTGAGCTACTGTAATGTCCGGCAGCCTAAGACATGAGGGGGACGTGAAAGTGGTAGGGAGATAATGATCTCTCAAAGCTATAGGGTCACCCAAGGTCTGAATGGTATGCTCTTCTAGCAAATTAGAATTACTTTCAGACGTAAGTTGTCTAAGAGTGCGTTCAATGTCGGGGTCACAAGTAATTAAAGGCAAAGATAATGAACGACGACCCAACAATAACTAAAAGAAAAAAAAATAAAAATAAAACAGAAAACAGAAAATAAAAGCTCACAAACGGCCAGTAGGTGGGCTGGAATTGAGGTGCTGGAATTTGGCAAGTTGACACTTGTGTGCCAAAAATTGATGTGGTCTTTTTATATACCAAAATATATCAATAATAAAATACCACTCTCAATAGTATGAATTCCTGTAGGATAGGGCTATATTGAGGGTGTCGAACCTCAAGGACTACGTAGGTATTATCAAGTTCTTAAGATAAAAAGTAACTTAATTTAAAAGATGATTGCGTTGTTTTTATAACTAAAGTGCATGAAAATAAAAGAGAATTGAAATATAAGATAGAGTGTAAGGTATTGACTTCATCTTTATCCGTACAACAATCGTTAATTATATTTAATCAAGAAATTCATTTTATGCATATCATAAATAAACAAAAAAATACATTATTGAAGAATAAGTATAACTCATCTTCAGTTGGCATGGATCCTCCACCTTATCACTAAGATGTGGTACAACCATCTTCCCTAGGTATGGATTATTTAATTCTTTAATAGGATATATACAATTAAGAGAATAAGTATAACTCATCTTCGGTTGGCACAGATCGTCCACCTAACCACTAAGATGTGGTACGACCCGTCTTCCCTAGGTATGGTGTAATACCCCGACTTTTTAATCATTTTAAAAAGAGTTTTAAACCCTTACTCAACAAGTTAATAACCTTCTAAATTAGCCTTAAACAGAAAACCCTAAGCTATCTCAACATAACCCAAAGCCCTCACACTTAAAGCCTTGAAGCAAAACCAGACCCCACCCTTACTGACCGTATGTACGCCCAATAGTACCGGACGTACACTATTGTCTTTACTACTAGACGTACGCCAGGAGACCACCAGACATACGCTCTTGTTTTTAGTACTAGACGTATGCTAGAGGACCACCAGACGTACGCTACTTTTTGGTTAATAACTATATGTGTGATGCACCCTTTGGACTGTTGAGTAAATAGTACTGGACGTACACTACTTTTTAGAGTAGTTGGTAGCGCCCTTAGCTTTTCTGGCCTATAAATACCAACCCCCTCTTCGTCCCTTGAACTCATTTTTTGCCCCAGACCCTCTGTGTAACCTCTTGTGTGAGTGTTCTGTGTGAGTTTTGTGAATTGAGAGAGAGAGAATGAAGAAAGCTTGTGTTCTTGCCATTTCCCAAGGTAACCCCTTGCCCATTCTTGTGTTTTGATGTTGTTATTATTGCTTCTTTACTGTTATATGTTTTAAAAATACCCTGTTAACATTCTTGCACCCTTTCTTACAAAGCCTAGAAATGTTTTCAAAAGAGTTCTAAAAGCTTCTTTGATTCCTTGTACTACATGATATTGAGTTTTCGTATGATGCATGTGCTCATTCAGTAGCTTAGAAGGAGGTATAGTAGCCTAGAGATTCCATAAAAATCCTTAAAACACAGTTTGGAGCTTTCTGCCGGATTGCCTAACTCACTGACCGGACATACGCCCTTGAACCCAGACGTACGACCAATAAGCTAGGCACACGCCCTTAAGCTCCACTCACGTGTATTTTAGAGTTTAGCAATCCTTTTGTTAGATAAGGCTTAGTATTCTGCTCATAAGGATCCTCTAGAACTGCGCATAATAGCGTGTCGTATTTCGTTATAGTAGGATTTAGCAATGTCAGAAGATTTAAGCGAGCGTATGAGGTAAGTAAACACTTATGAACTCTTTCCTTAAAAACGTGTGATATGTCAGTTGACTGACCAGGAGTATGATATGAGCATGTCTACATTTTGTAATAACTTGGTAATTGCTTTAATAATTAGTTGATAAGATGCATTGTATGACATGGCCACCGGAACGTGCAGAATAATGGTCATGGGCTTACTATATTGACTGCATTCTATGGTCAAATGTGTGTGTGTGTGTGTGGGCTTTCGATCCAATGGTTTCGTGACCAAAGCACAGCCATTCCCTAATGGGTGGTTACTATAGGGCGGACATCATTAGTGGTGTGGGCTACCCGAGGTTGGACTCGATTGTGCCACTAATGGGATGGACGGTAGCATACAATGGTCCGGGTACCGGCATTGTATTAATGTAACGACCCCGATGGGCAAGTCAATTAACTAGTAATTTATCCCATAGTTCGTCTCCCAGCCTTATCCTTCACGGGACAAGACTTAAGGATTTCAACCTCTCATAGATGAGAGACCTCAACGGAAGACTTTCTAAACTACAGGAATAAAGAGCATTACATACACAACCACACATTCATACACCAGAATAAACAAAATACCTCATAACATAAAGATAATCATCAAATGTACCGGTCATCAGACTATCATCAAATAAGGTTACAACTCATAATATAATTGTCTTGACAAAAGATCAACAGATCAAATCCTAAGTCTGAGGACTTAGTGAATGTTAACGCATATAATGCACATGCCAGTTTTTGTAATGGTATGTAACAGTTCCATCATAATAATTTTCCATAGACGTAATATAGATATATGATATATGCATATGATATAAGGTAACAGTCATAGTTTAAGAGTAGGTCTACCTGAGATATTACCCATTCTCAGTAGGATTGGCACCGTCCTGAGGGATCTGTAATACAATATCAGTGCCCCAGCCATTGTACCGCACGTACCGGTGTACCATGTCAAACGAAGCAATTTATCTTGTCTGTATTTTATATGCATGCTTTTTACAAGTCTCACTTTGTTAACATATTCAGAACAACGTTTTTCTAAAAAATACTAGAGTTCATGTGTAACAAGTGTAAATCGTGAGAGTTGCAAATATGCATGTTTTGGTACACAAAATAGACGTGCAATCATGGAAAATAACAGCGAGCATTATGTGAGTTAAAACTCACCTGGGTCAATTAAATCTTTCGAGTACTCCTTCAACAAGTTCGAGTCCTCCAAATCTGTGGAAAACCTTTTATTAATCCTAGGTTTGACTAAAACAACCCTAGAGCATGAAAACTGGAGCTATCAGACGGCCGACCAAAATAGCGTTCCCTGTAACACTTCTAACTGTACGTCCAGGCTTGATGTTGTACGTCTGCCTAGAACGTTTAAGGTAGAACCTTATTTTGTGCCTTTGTCCTCCTATCCTCCTACATCAATTTCTAAGGCTACCAAAATGCCTCCTAAGACTACCTATCTCAAAACAATGTCCCCATGCAATAGAAAACATAATGGAATGCTAAACCCAACTCTAAACAACATCAAAGGTATAATATGTCTAAGTTTTAAACCAACGTCTAAGCTATTCTAGAAAGCATTAAAAGAGCATTCCTATGGTGAACGTGAATGGATGTGATAGTAGGGTATTCTAGGTACCCTTGCCTCCCAAGCAACTACAAGAATTGTATGATAATTTTCTGATGATTTTTATTGATCAATACCCCTCTTTATATATAGAGGTTGCATTAAGAACTACACGTAGAAATAAACCCTAATTCTAGTGGGAATACAAAATCCCTTATTGACCCTACTAAGAATTCTGTTTTATGAGCATAATCCTTTTTTATTCTCCTACTAGAATCCTTCCCATAAGAAGACTCCTATTTTCTACTAAGGACTGTGCTTTATGAGCAACGAATCCCTCTTGCATCTTTCCATATAAATCAGCCGCTACTTTGATATTCCTCTTGGACTCCAACTAGGTCTTTTGAATCTTCTAGTAGAATGCCACGTCTACCATGAGTGGTAGGATGGGTACATAACATTGCTCCTCTTCTATGCAAGCCTTCTCTCTCTCTCTCTCTCTCTCTCTCTCTCTCTCAAAGTTTGGCCTCTAATTCTATATAATGAAGGGGAAAACAAACAAATAAACTTTTCCCCCTCATTTTATAGTAGCTTTTATTTCATGTTTAAAAATAAGTTTGATTGATTGAAACGCGGTAGCTCACATTAAACGCATGTTGAATCTCCCCTACTCTCATGCTTAAACCTCTATTCAATCAATCGACAACTAGTTAGATCAATCAAAGTATGTCAAAACTGTTTAATGCGGGTTGTTTATCACATGTGTAGTTTTGTCACCAGGAGATTCAATTCCAATCAATCGAACCCTAGGTTCGATCAATCGAAGTTGCACATAACTGTTTAATTAATTAAAAATGAATACCCAATGTCAACTACCCTAGCGATTAAATACCAATGAGCTCAATTCCTCCCTATCTATTTACACCATAAATTCTCTTTATTTTTATCACACTATATATTTATTACTTTTTGTAGTTTGTTAAGCAGGATGTTACACTATTTACAGCCAAATAAAATCTATCAATTTCCCTTTTTTGTGGAATAAAACAATTCATCACTTTTGTATACAAATTTTACAAATGGTCGAAATCAAACGCAAAAAACGGCATTAAAAAAACTAGTAATAACAAAATTATCATACTTTCTAACTTTTCTTGTATGACCATAACAATATCTAATAAAAAAAAAGGGGTAAATGCATTTTTCAGTCTTTGTGGTTTGAGGTTTTGACAAATTGCTCCTTCACTCTAGTGATTAAAAGAGTTGACAGAATCTATTAATGTGTCACATTAGCACCAATTATAGTGTAACATTTGTCACTAGCAATAAAAAATTATTAAAGATTAAAAAAAATTTAAAAAACAAGCTATCAAAGTCCTATCTTTCCATAACCAGAGCAAAAATAACGACGATCATCGGTGTTGGAGAATCAAGTCACTGGTAAAGTCCTTCAATGTAAGGGTGCTCAAACGGTTATAACCGGCGATTATTGGCTATAATCGCAACCACAACCGACTTGGGCGGTTATTAATTTTTAACAATCGCAACCGCCTAAGCGGTTAGCGGTTATTTTATAACTGGCGGTTAGCAGTTATTCAATTTAATAATCGGCGGTTTTATAGCCGTTTTTTTTATATGGGCTTTTAAATAGTTTGGACCTTTAATTGGCCTATTTTTTGTGCTTATATTATGGGATTGACCTATTTTTTGGGCTTATGTTAAGGGTTTCATGTCAAAATATTCCAAAAAAGATGGAAAAAAAAAATGTTGTTTTTTGGGCCAGCCAATATTTTTGAATAAGGCTTAGACCAAAACATCACATACCACATTATATATTTCACATACATAGTCATAAATAGCCAAAATCCATTAATCCAAATACAAATGAAAAAAATTAAAAGGACAAAATCCAAATGGAGGCATAGCATAACCAAATGGCCCAAAACCTAAACAAATAATATGTCTGGATACAGAGTGAGTCTGTGACTCTGTGAGACAGTGAGAGTCGAGAGAGTCAAAGACCTTAGAACCGTGGAATGAGAGAATGAGAGAATGAGAATGAGATTGAGAGGCAGTGAAGGAGAATAAGATGAAACCCTCCCTCCAAAACAATGACGTTTAGGTGTTTAATACCAAAACAACGTCGTTTTGGCTTTTTATTAATATAAAATATTTAATATATATTTATATTATTATATATAAATGAAGGCGGTTAGCGGTTATAACTGCCTTGTCTTACCCCCTAAAACCGCTAACCGCTAACAGCAACCACCCTAGACAATTAAAGGATTTTAATAACCGCCTATCAAAACGGTTAACGAGGCGATTATAATCGCTCCGTTTGAACATGCCTACTTCAATGAATCCAAGTCTAGTGTCAAAGGCTATATCGGTAGGTGTGCTGCTAAGGTTGTTGTTGTCCAGTAGGCCATTGAGGACTTGTGGTTCTTTTGGGTGGTGAACCATGGAATATGCTCGACTAAAAAATATGTTTTTTTTTATTATTATTATTTTTTATTATTATTAATTTTGTTATATTTTTTATTGTAAGTGACAAGTGTCTCACTATGATTGGTGCTAATATGATACATTCATAGATTTTGTCAACTTTTTTTTAATAGTATGGACCAATTTACTTACTTTTTTTTTTCTTACCCTAGAAAGTTATTAAGCAAACTGTAGAGATAGAAAATGCATGGATAATACTAGACATCTCAACACTTTTTTTAAAATTTCGTTTTCCAAATGATCTAGTCCATTCAATAAATAAATAGATTTATATTATTATTATTTTTTCTTAAATGAATGTAGAGTCCATATCATTTGGAAAAGGGAATTTGAAAAAAAATGTTGGAATGTCTAACAATCCTCAAAATCCATATCTCTATAAGGGAATTCACATTTTCGATAGAATTGAGTTGAGAGGGGAGTCCACATTCTCTTGAGTATCTGAATTTCATCAACTTAAAGCAACCAAACGAGATATTCTTTTAAAATTCTTAAAAAAAAAAAAAATAAATTACCTATTCCAAATACCCCCACAAAATTAGTCATTTAAAGGGTTAATGACAATACATGTAGCCTCATTGATGTTCTGATAAGCTTGTTTGAGCCGTCATTGATGTTCTATTTGAGCCGTCATTGATGGCATAATAAGTGAAATCCTTTATACACTAATATATAGGGACTAGGGTACGTATAAAATCTTCACATATTTATTAATTATACTTAAGAAATCCAAATAATACAATCTAATTATTGTTGATATTTCTTAATTTATATTAATTTCCAATAATGCTGACTCCTCAACAATATGTTTCCTTGTCTTTCTTTTTTTTTTTTTTTTTCCTCAAAAAAAAAAAAAATTGTTATTTTATATCAATCCGTCAAAGTCAATTCAAGTTGGATAAAACGTCGACGTTGGAAGGTGCGAGGCTGATTTTCATGTACCGACTGAATTAAAATAAAAATAAAAAAAATTTATAAAATAACTTCTAGAAATAATTTTTCTACTTCTGATTCGTCTGCGTATCTGGTACCCAAAAGATTCGTTTATTTATTTATTATTTATATTTTTGGTGCTATTTATAATTTATTATTTATATATTGTAGCAAGTAAAATGTGGTGCACATGCTAGTTTACGTATATGTTGAAAGAGAGACTATCTCTGGAAGTAATTATAATTAATTAATTAAAACATTAATTTTATAATAAATTTTGGAAAGCGTTTGTGATTTTTATAAAAAATCTACTTGGATCTATTCTTTAATTTATATATGAATACGTTGCTCATTATGTTATGGAATAAAAATAAATAAAAAATAAAAAAGAAAATAAAAAATTATGGCTTGCATATATATATATATATAGAAAAAATCAATTTGATTTCATTAATAGTGATCAACAGCATAAAAACTCTTACAATCACAGAATATACACAGAATATACAGTCCTCCAAAATCATAACCCAAATTAAAAAACATAATATGGCCAGCATTTTTTGGATTTATTTTCAATTCATAATACAAGCTGACGTCAGTGGAAAATAAATTATTTTTAGGTCTCTTAAGAAAATTGTCTTATTCATTTATTAGATGCCCCATTCCCATATAAAGCTTCTCACAATAATTGTACCCAAGATATTTTTATGTCAATATTTTCAGATCTTTCTAGCCATGCAACACCTTTTTGATAAAAACAGTTTATTATTTTTTTTTTTTTATTGTATTAGGGAGTTTAAAATGTATTTTTAGCTTAATATATTTGGTAAAAATAACTTTAAATGTAAGTTTTTGACATTTTTTACTCTCAAAATATTTAAAATATACTGTTTTAACTTTAAAAGCGTTATTTTCCAATGCAATCTCAAACTTATTTTAAATAAGAAAAAATTACACTTTACTCCATTGAAGTTGGCAGCGATTTTTAATTCGAACTTCAAAGTTTTAATTTTTGCAATCCATCTCTACAAAATTTCAATTTTTTGCAATTCAGCCATTCCGTCAGTCAAAGCCGCTTTGACTAACGGAACAGTAATCACGTGCAACTTTGATTTAGATATCTGTCTTTTTATTACATGAATTGAGTGGTGAAACTATTTAGAAAACTTCTAACATGCAAATTAAAACCTACTTAGTTAAGTTTTAGAGTCTGTCTGGATTTACGGTTTTAAAATTGTAGTTTGACATTTAAAATCATACCCTTTTTGAGAACATAATTAACAGGGTTATGATTCGATAACGCATAATTTTTAACGCTTTCTAAATTATTTTTTTAGTATGTAAAATTACAATATCAAACGAGCTCTTAATGTAGTTTGTACAGCCGAGAGAAGAATATTCAAATATAGTTTGTTAGGTGTAGTGAGTGGTGATCCTCTTTTAACAAGTTTTGTCGGAATAGTCTCATATAATTTTAATGCACGTGCCAATCAGAATTGTCCACGTGGTGGCCCAACTTCCCTCTTATCCTGTACGAACTTGCCACGTGTTGAGATGACGTGTCCAACTTCTTTTCCCATAGCTCCAAGCCTCCAAGAGAGAGAGTAGGCTCACCTAACCACCCCGACCTGTCCACAGATTTACAGCGGTTGCCACTAACGTGTCCCACCTCCATATCCGTATTCATACGTTTCGGATAAACAAAATACGCATTAATACCAAAACTGTCCCCTCAGCTTTCACCCCCTAGATTTGTGCCTTATATACCTCTCTCTCCCCCTCACCCTTTTCCTCTCTCTCTCTCTCTGTGTCTCACACATTTTGTCGGTGTTGTAGATCTCTCAGGCTCCAGAGCCCCTCTCTCTATCTCTCTCACTTTTTCGGCTTCCAATGATGAATTTGGGAAGCATATGATAGCGGTTGTTATCATTGTGTGTTGCTTGTGGTGTGAGGATTTTGGGGTTGGAGAGCAAGGGGTGTGTGCATGAGGGATTTGTTGCTGTTCAGTTGGATTCTTCTATGTTGCGTGAAGGGGTTTCCGGGAAGAAGAATAAGGTGGGACCGTGGGCTTGTCATCCGGAGCAGGGGTAGGTGGGGCAAATGTGGCTGAGTTTCAGCTTTTTAGCCTAGTATTAGACCCGGGATTTCTCTGTTTGTGCGTGATCTCTACTGGGGAAGAGGTTTAGGCTGAAATTTCTTGGAAACTGGATTCTGGGTTTGCCTAAAAATGCAGCAAGATCACAGGAAAAAGGTGATTGGTTCTTCCGTGTTTTGTATGAAAAATTATGTGTGTTGGATTTGAGTTTGAGTTTCTATTTGCATGTCTGTTTGTTGGGTTGTGCGATTTGAAATCTAGATTGAATTTTTCATGTTTTACAATCGAAATCTAACAACTTACCGTCTATTTAAGTGTCTATGGGAAAATGATGATTGTGGAAATGTTTGTATGCGAGTTTATTTGAAAATTAGGGTCTTTGTGCAGATTCAGCTTTGAAAGGATACTTGTTTGATGGTGTGAATGGGATTTGGTGGGTTATTAGTTTTGTAGGAGACGGTAATGAAATTTTTTGTCTGTACTTTCATTTGAACGTTTTTAGCTTCTTATTTGAAAATAAATTTGAATGCTTTCAGCTTTTTTATTTTTATTTTGCGTTATGATGGTAATTGATAACGGAAATAGTTAATGAGATTTCGCTTTTAAAAGAAGTGGGTTTCATTCTTATTCTGGAATGCTACCTCCTGAAGTTAATTCTTATGCTTCTCTTTGTTATTGTTAGATGCCACTTTATTTATTCCTCACTTTGTGTCTCTCTCTCTCTCTCTCTGAAAGAGATATTTCACTGAGGGAATAGTTCTTTTCTCCCTTCAAATTTTGGGTTATTCTGCACCATTTTTTTGTTGTTGGTAATTTTCTGTGTTCTCTTACTCTTTTGGTTGGTTTTGATTTTTCCAACGCCTGAATTCATGGATTTCTATTATATTCTGGCTTTTAAGATCAACGGAATAGTGCCATAAGTAGAAAATTGGAGGTATTTGCTGGTAATTTAAGCGTTGTTTTTCTTCCTAACAATTAGATGTTGATTCATTGCTCTTAAAATTATTGAGTAGCTGTTCTGATTCTTTTTCCATAAAATGTTCGCATCTGTGGGAGAGAAAGTGTAATTTGAGGGTAATGTATACCAGGATGGAAAGTTTGTAATATAGATAAGGCATAACAGGATCAACATATCAATTAATTTTATGAAACTTATTAGTGTTTACCAATTAATTTTATAATTATTGAGGAGTGGGGAGTCTGTTGGATTATCTTCTTCTCCATTGTCTGTCAATTCAAAATAGATTTTCAGAATTTAAGTGCTTTAATGTTTATTCATTATTTTCTATCAAAGCATATATTTGTTTCTCATATATCACCTTATTTATGTGTTTTATCTGGCTTTTTCTATGTCACAGAATTTAACTGAGATGGACTTTTTCTCGGAATATGGTGATGCCAATAGATACAAAATTCAGGAAGTTATTGGGAAAGGAAGTTATGGTGTTGTTTGCTCGGCAATTGACACTCATACTGGTGAAAAAGTAGCCATAAAGAAAATACACGATATATTTGAGCACATATCTGATGCTGCGCGTATTCTTCGTGAGATAAAGCTGCTCAGACTTCTACGACATCCCGACATTGTTGAAATTAAACACATTATGCTTCCACCCTCGAGAAGGGACTTTAAAGATATTTATGTTGTTTTTGAGTGCATGGAATCAGATCTTCATCAAGTCATCAAAGCCAACGATGACCTGACCCGAGAACACTATCAGTTTTTCCTATACCAGCTACTACGTGCATTGAAGTATATTCACACTGGTACTAGTTTTAACCTAATTGCTTGGTACCTTTACCTCTAATCTTGACTTTTCTAAATCTTAAGATAAAGCAAAAGTGGGTTTAACCTAATTCCTCTTTCTCTCTCTCTCTCTCTCTCTCTCTCTCTCTCTCTCTCCCTCTAACCTTTGAGTAGTTTAGGCTGGCTACAACCTTCTTATAGCCATCAGTTTCAATTCTACCCTTATGCCTGGGGAATGGTTCCATGTACCATGCTTGATTCCCAGAAATTCGAATAGCATACTTTTTCCTTGTCTCCATCTTTTCTTTCATTTTTCCCTGAACCTTGTGGCTTTGTAGAATATGTTTATTTACTGATATTTGGCTACATGGGTGCAGCAAATGTCTACCATCGAGATTTAAAACCGAAGAACATATTGGCAAATGCAAACTGTAAACTTAAAATCTGTGACTTTGGTTTAGCAAGAGTCGCATTCGGTGATACGCCTACAACAATATTTTGGACGGTATGCCATGAAAGAATATCTGTGATGTTTTTTCATTTAATATTTTAATCTCTGCACTATTTTGGTGTAATATATGATATCATTTTTGCTATCCATATCTGTTTTAGAAATAGAGTGTGACACTTCACGTATTTGTATCTCAAATTTGCAGGACTATGTTGCTACAAGATGGTATAGAGCTCCAGAGCTATGTGGATCATTTTTCTCAAAGGTATGACACAAAATATTTATCAAGTTTTTTAAAGACCAATGTAACAAATTGTAGCACTCTTGATTGATCCATCTTTTTTTTTTTGACAAGTACTCTTGATTGATCCATCTATGTGATCAGTTTTTACAAAGAAAGCTTCAAGGAGATTCTTATAACATGTTTCATTGGAATTTTGCTCCTTATGGCTGTATTTGTTTCACTAGAGAATATTATCTTCAATTTCTTGCCAAAAAGTGATTATCGTTATGATTATTTGAAAAAAAAAAAAAAATTCAATTTGTTTGGGATCTGCATGAGTCTTATCAAGTATGGGTCAGCAAAGGAAAGAGTGTAAAATGATGAAGGTATTATACCCTCCATTTATACAAATTTTCCTTCCTTACATATCTCAAAGCACATTAATAAGCCAGTAAGTTGCTGTTTGTGCTTATGGGAAAATGTTTTCCAGTAACTTCCTAGTAGTCACAGGATTCTATTTACTAAGAAATTCATTCCTATTAAGAAAAGAAAGCTAAAGAATGTGGTGTATTTGGAGAGAGAAATTATCGAAGTTTTGAAGATTGTGAGAGGACGGTGGTGGGGAGCTGAAGGCCTTTTTCTTCATAACCCTTTACCAGTCCAGTAACATCCTAGTAGTCAGGACTCTATTTACTAAGAAATTCATTCCTATTAAGAAAAGAAAGCTAAAGAAATGTGGTGTATTTAGAGAGAAATAAATTATCGAAGTTTTGAAGATTAAAGGCCTTTTTCTTCATAACCCTTTACCAAGGATAACCACTTATGATTTTTTATTTTTATTTTTTATTTTTTATTTTTTTTATATTTCTAATTCCCTGTTTTTCTTGATCTTTTGTCTTTTTTTGGTTAGGCATTCTTCTTGGATCATTCTTGTGTAATTGGATTACACCATTTCGCTTTTTTTGTTTTTTTTAATTATTTTTTATTTTTTAAATAAAAGAAAAGAAAAGATAAGAAAGATAAAGAAATGTGGTGTATTTGGAGAGAAATAAATTATCAAAGTTTTGAAGATTGTGAGTGTAAGGAGCTAAAGGCCTTTTTCTTCATAACCCTTTACCAGTGGACAACTACTTATGATTCTTTGCATGTTTCTAATTTCCCTGTTTTTCTTGATCTTTTGAGCTAAAGGCGTAATTGTGTCCCTCTGCTCTTTTGATTGAATACACGTTATTTATCAAAAAAAAAAAAAAAAAAAATTAAATGGTCTTATGATATTGAACTATTAAGAAGATGAAATCTCACGTCACCATTGTGGTATAGTAGAGTCATCCCTCTCAACTTGATGTGCAGCTGATATTTCTCATTATTTGTGATATTAATGGCCTCTAAAGTGCTGCCATCCTTTCTGTTATACTAGTTGAGGAGTGCTAGGCTTATAAACAAATTTTACAGAAAAACTTTTACAAACTTAACTTATATCCAATCATGTTGTGCCACATCAGTTTGTAAAAGTTTTTTCTGTAAAATTTGTTTGTAAGCCTAGCATTCTTCCTATTAGTTAGAATTTGGAGTTAAAATTAAATAGTCGAACTGCCTTTAGTAATTCAGATCAAAACAATGTCTTCCCTAGGGAAGTCAGGATGATACCTAAATACTTTTAGTTTTGCCACTCTTAATCATGTTTGATAGACTTATTTAACAAGTAGGCCCCTCTTCTGGTTTTCTTCAGCTGCAAAGTAAACTTAGTCCCTATGGGTTTGATGAGGTATGGATATTTAAGGAGCTTCTGCATTCTTGTGGGTAGGGGAAAGTCATTTCTCCATGAAAAAGTGTCAGCTTGTTGGAATCAGTTTTGGTTCACTTTAACCTGTCTCAGTTAGGGAAATTTGCATTATTGTATTGCTGTGAGAGGGAGACTGGGAAATACATTGAAATAGCAAAAATTATGACCGAAACCATGCTAGATGTCAGAATCCTGGTACAGCATCACATCAAAACAAAGTGTGTGTAAGCTAAGTCGAACCAGGATGCCATGAATCTTCTAAACCATCACATATTTGACATAAGAAAGTAGTAACAGTGAAGTTTCTATTGTGGCATTTCAATATGTTACACTGTATTGGAATGTTGTGGACTATGCTTGTTCTAGTAATTCTTCATAATCCAGCTCTAGTTATTGCATAATCTAAACTCATTATGCTTACACTAAAAATATATGGCATTTGGATGCAGTATACACCGGCAATTGATATATGGAGTATAGGCTGCATATTTGCTGAGGTATTAACTGGGAAGCCACTTTTCCCTGGAAAAAATGTTGTACATCAGTTGGATTTGATGACTGATTTGCTAGGGACACCTTCATTAGATACCATTTCTCGGGTAGGCAAGCTTTTCCCCTTCTGTGCATCATTGGTTCATGTTACTCAATTTAAATATTGTGCTTAAACTATGCTTGTACCATAAATTTCTTCTGTTTGCAGGTTCGTAATGAGAAGGCAAGGAGATACTTAACTAGCATGAGGAAAAAGCAGCCAGTGCCATTTGAACAAAAATTTCCAAATGCCGATCCTTTAGCACTACGACTATTGGAAAGATTGCTTGCCTTTGATCCAAAAGACCGACCTACTGCAGAAGAGGTTTGTTTCATTGCATTATGCCATTTCTACGTGTGCCTTAACAGTTGCTTTTCCTTTGCTACTGAAAATATGGAATTAAGCATCATATTGGTGCATCTAGCATATGTTCTTCCTTTATACAATATTTCCTTTTTATACTTATTAAAAAAAAACGTTGTTAATGCATTATTCTTTTATGTTTTGGTGTTATATCAGGCACTGGCCGATCCTTACTTCAAGGGACTTTCAAAAGTTGAAAGGGAACCTTCCTGCCAGCCTATTACAAAGATGGAATTTGAATTTGAGAGGCGAAGGGTCACAAAAGAGGACATAAGGGAGTTAATTTTCCGGGAAATTCTAGAGTACCATCCTCAACTATTGAAAGACTACATGAATGGGACTGAGAGGACTAATTTTCTCTATCCAAGGTTCTAGCTATCTTTATTGTTTTCCAATTTGTCTTTTTTATCATACAGACGGGTTAGATCATTCTGCCTACTTTCTACTGATTTCCCTTGCATATTCTTTACAGTGCTGTTGATCAATTTCGAAAGCAGTTTGCATATCTTGAGGAAAATGGTAATAAGAGCGGGCCAGTTATTCCGCTTGAAAGAAAGCACGTCTCTCTTCCTAGGTAAATACATTCCTCCGCCCGATTTCATTGGTCTTTTTGTGGTCATTTTGTACTTCTGGAAAACTATAATCAAAGTCGATTAGTTGTCTGCAACTTGTTTTATATGTTTTAATACTGTATAAAGTAATAATGTTTAGTACTTATCAAAAAATAAAAAAGTAATAATGTTTAGAATTTAACAAAAAACAAAAGCCATGTGGAAAGAGGAGGTTTTGGCATTTAAGTTTTTTTATTAGAAGTATCACAAATGTTTAAATGTATATATATTTGTCTCTGCGCTTGTGTGTGTGCACAGTATATGTTACACACAGACTAATTGATACAACAAATTCTTCCCCCCTCCCCCCACTATATCTTCTGGATACACATAATGAGATCAGGGAGGGATGTGGTTTTCATTTACCTATTTGGATGCCCTTAATACCATGCATAGATTTCATGTCCAAGTCTGATACTCTCCATGCTAATTTTACTTGTAGATTGAATTTTCCTTTTTCAATGATATTCACAGGTCCACAATTGTACATTCAAATACAATCCCTCCCAAAGAGCAATCAAATATTGCTTCCTTCAAAGATCGGCAAACTCCAGAAGATGCATACAACAAAAATTCCAGAGACGCTGACAGAATTCCCATGAATTTAGGGAGAACCATGCAGACACAACAGAGGATCCCACTGGGTAACTCCCTCCTCCCCCCAATTGTGATCATGATATAATAATGGCTCTTCTTTTTTCACAAGTATTTTGTTTTTAACTGAATATGTTTCTTTTCAGCCAAACCTGGAAAAGTTGTTGGGCCAGTTGTGCCATACGAGAATGGAAACATCAAGGATGCCTATGACCCAAGAACAGTAATCAGAAGTGCAGTGCTACCTCCTCAGGCTGTCCCTCCTGCATATTATTATCGCAAATCTAGCACGGGAAGCCAAGAAAGATCTGCAACAGAAGCCCTTAAACAAGCCCCTCAGCCTGGCATGGCTGCAAAATTAGCACCAGATATAGCTATTAACATTGACAACAACCCTTTTTTTATGACACGGGCTGGGGTGACCAAGGTAGAACACATTGACGATCGAATAGCTATAGACACGAACTTGCTGCAAGCGACGGCTCAATATAGCGGGATTAGTGCTGCTTCTGCCGCTGCAGCAACCGCAGCTACTCACAGAAAGGTTGGGACTCTTCAGTATGGTATGACAAAGATGTATTAAATGAAATATGAATATCCCAAGAGAATGATGTAATACGTACGTACAGAGGAGGGGAAGGCTCTTTCTTTCTATGGGATGGGATAAGAACTCAGGGCTGTGTAAAAAGATGGAGGTGAGGGAGTGATTTCCTTGGAAGAGCCAGCTTTCTGTTGTTGTGTTGGACGCTATTAGTATATTTCACGGCAAACAAACTGTATTCTAGTCAAATTATATTTTCAATTTTATACATCCTTGTTCCTCTCCCTCGTAACCATTTATAACCCTAAATAGTTATGGCCATATTTTGAAGCTTCCATTGTTTTTGACATGAATAAATGGAAATTTTTGCACCTTGAGGGGTGCCCAGATTGAGATTTCTTATAATTTCTTTTAAATTTGAGATTCTTAAATTCATAAATTTTAATCGATTATCTTATTTAATAATCTAAAATAAGTTATGTTTTAGCATTTAATGAGGAAGTTATACTTAAAAAATTTAATAAGCCATGTTTTTTTATTAAATGTCAAAATATGACTAATTTTAAATGTTTAGATAAAAATTTGATAATCTCAAATTTTAAAAAAAAATTAAAGAGATCTCAGTTCCGCCCGCATTTAGCAACCTCTCATTACAAGAAGTTGGTCAGTAATTGCTGAGTGGAGCAAAGACGACTGCGTGCCTAGTATTGCGGCTGTCGTTGTTTCTGTACACGAAAAAAAAAAAAAAGAAAAAAAACAGATGGTTTGGTGTGCAAAGGCCATTCCTTCTTCAACGCCCGCCACTTACGGGTTGAAAGGCTTTTTCTTAAAAAAAATAAAGTGGGCCGAGTCCAAACGAACCATCGAGGTCTGTGGACTGTGCCAAACCCGACCCAACTTGTTTTGCTCAAAAAAAAAACAGAAGGGCCAAAAGGCACAAGGCACAAGCAAGGTGGTTCAAACCCTTGCCCTAAGTTTTGAGCTTTAGTACAACTACCAGCATCTCTAATGGATTCTAAATCTCTTTGTCTCTAGGTACAGTTAATTTTAATCCAATATAGTTCAAAGAATATGATGATTGGTTAGAATACAACATTTCAAAGATGTTGCATATTTTTTATATTGTTATCTCTTCGGACCAAGCACTGGAAATCAAGTAGAAGGAGACTCATTTTGTTGTGACAAAACAAATATAGGATCTCCAAAGAAGCAGAAAAGAGCGTAACAAACTAATCACATAAGACACCAAGATTTAAGTAGTTCAGCTTAACAAGCCTACTCGTTTTGAGCACATCGCATATAAAATATCTTTTACATGCTTATTACCACAGTTCATTATATTTGTTATGCATGTGAAAGGTCCTAGGATAACATTGAATATGGATATGTGTAACGGCCTGAAAATTAATTAAATGGTAATTAACTCTACGGTTCGTCTCTCAGCCTTATTCTGCGAGGAACAAGACTCATGGATCTCTACTCCTCGAAAAGAGAGGATACTATGCAGCGAAAACATCAAGATTCTATAAACATTAACCATTACAACCAGAGCATCTACCAAGGATCATCAAAGTAGCTGAAATCACACTATACAAGTCATCTTTACAAGGGATCCATTTTATAATTTAATATGCAAGCATGCATCAAAGCTTTTAAGTCTACAACATAATCAAAAGTACTAATTACCATGAGCACCCACCTTATATCACAATAAGTCCTCAAGCATCTCCCAAATCGAATCCTCCAAGATAATCAGATGCTTTGCGGTATTCATCTTCTGCTAAACTATCTATAACGGCACAGATATTCATATAGAGAAAAAATGAAAGAATACAAGAATAAGTCCGACGACTTAGTGAGTATAAATGCACATGATGTATCTGTCATTAAATGGTGAACTTCATTGTTTATAAAGCACATGCAGCATTATGAGGTGACAGTTTATCATATACGCAATATAGATATATATAATATATTATGTAATATGAGAATCAAGTCATAGTTCAACAGTATGGTCTACCCGAGATATTACTCCTTCTCAGTAGGGTTGGCTCGGACCTGTAATACAATGCCGGTGCCCCGACCATTGTATGCTACCGTCCACCACTAGTAGCTCGACCGAGTCCGACCTCGGATGGCCCACGCTACTAGTGATGTACGTCCTGTAATGACAAACCATTTGACAATGGCTGCGCCGGTCACGAAAATCACTGGATCCAAGGCTCACACACACACACACACACTTGACCATAAAAGTTAACTTGTATAGTAAGCCCATAGCCATTATCCCGAACGTACTGCTATACCATGTCATATGATGCAATTAATTATATCCGTCTTTTACATGCATAGTTTTACAAGTCTCATTATTATCTTGTTAATTAACATACGTTTTAGCAAAAGAGAGTTCACAGTCCAAAATGTACTTTTTGAGAATTGTAAAATATGCATGTTTTATATATTTATATATATAACAACAAGTATCCTTGTGAGTTTGTACTCACTCGGGTCGTAAGGCTCCTCCATAAAATTTTCTTGAGGCTCCATAATCTCGAATATTGAGAAAAGACCTATTATTAGTTCTAAGTCCAACTAAAACGAACCTAGAACATCAAAACAGAGGCTATCGGACGACTAGTCAAAGTGGCATTCCATGGAACGCTTCGGGTCGTACGTCTGGCCTCAAGGCCGTATGTCTGCCCAGAAGATTCAAGTAGAACCTCATTTGTTCTAAACGTCCTCCTATTCTCCCAAACTAGTTCTAAAGCTACCCAAAGGATTTTTAGGACCCTTTTATCCCAACACAATGCCTCCATGCATAAGAAAATACGTTCCACAAAGATGAAAGGCTAAACCAACTTAAATGAAGATTAAAGGCACAATCTAGCTAGAAGCTCAAACCAACAACTAAGCTAGTTTATAAAAGCAATATAACAACTAAAGAGAAAACTTAAGCGTAGAAGGTTACCTCCTTGAAACAAAACCTCAAAGAATCACCTCTTCTTCTCCAAGAATTCACCACACTCACAAAACACTCACACAGGGGTTCCAGAGGGCTTAGGGGCGAAAATGGAGAGTAAATGGGCGTGTAGGGGTGGGGTATTTATAGGTGGGAAAAGCTATGAGCGCTGCAGAGCTGTTCTGAAAAGCAGCATACGCACAGTACTATAGGGGAGTACGTTCGCGTACTGTTTACCAAGTGGACCAAAGGCTACATTGTACGTACGAGCATTAACTAGTGGTCAACCCAAAAGTCACCGTACGTTCGGCTGGTCCCCCACACGTACGTTCATGTACTATTTGCAGGCATACATCTGGTCAGAAAGTCTAAAATTCTCAAAATGCCATCTCAGCTGTTCTTATTGACCCAAAGCTCAAATTAACCTTTTACTTAAGCTACCTAAGCTTAATTAATTATTTAGGTCACCACAATATAGGTGTGAGTAACGTGGTTATCACACAAGGTCTTGTTTCATAATCCTTGTAATCCTTAAACATATAAAGTTCACAGTCGATAAACAAAACTAGGACATTTCATTTTGAGAAAGACTATTACACATCAAATCTTGGTGATCTACCTTGATCAAGCGAAGCAGTGACTTCGGATTAATGGGTATGTGATGAGACCATAAGGCATTGAACGGACCATGGAGTTGTCTTTCCACAAAGATATTGTCTATAAGGAAAGACAATAACTCCTTAAAAGACTACTTACGACTTTGATTATAAATCTTGAGGGTATTGTGGACTCAGATGTTGTATGTAGGTTAATTTGATGTATTAAAGAGTGAGACTTATCATTGGTCGAAATAACCTCGGTACGTTGGGTAACCACATGTAACATTGTGGGAAAGATTTTTCCAACAGGGAATCCAAGTCTTTTGTCGGATAACAAAGAGACGAAAAATTTTCCATTGAGATAGATTTTATCGTTATTATTCTTAGAGTCTCCAGCCGGGACATTTTGGTTGGCATACCAAAATATATACATGTTATTTTCACATGTATGATAATAACGTAAAATAAGTGACTCAAGGATAAAGAAGTAGAGAATTAAGTGGCAGTATCCATAGCCTCAATTCTACTATAGAATATTTCATGGAGGAATCCTAAGTCAACATTAAGTAAGTCAAAGTGATTAATTGTTTAATCAAAAATATTTATTGAAGTATAGTCACAATTATTTTGATTGATGTTGGAGTACATTAGAAACAAAGACTTTTTTCTTGGCTAACCTAGAAGGATCTCAACACAAAATACTTTCACACCTCTACCCTCATTATAAGAAGGTCTAATGCTGTGGATTTTTTTGAAATTGGACTCTGGGGCTTGGCTTTCTAATAGACAAGCCATTGGAGGTACTTTTGTTACTCACTTCTCTTCCTTGTTCACCTCCTCCTCCCCCCATTAAAAGATCAATTATTAGACTTGTTTCCGCCCACCATCATTGAAGACAATAATCTTGTCTTATGATCCATTTCCTTTGAATTGGAGGTGTTCCTGTAGTGACATAAAATAATTAACTAGGCTTAGACAACATGGTTAGAGGGTTAATTGGACTTTGGGTCACTAGGGACAGCTGGAAGGGCATTTTTGAAAGTTTTGGACTTTTTGGCCAAACGCTCGTGTCGGGGACCACACGAGCGCTCGCCTATCAACAATACACGAGCACTCATGTAGGGACTCGCCGATAGCTCGTTGACTTTTTGTTGACTACTGGTTTTTGCTTGAGCGTACGACCGGCAACCCAAAAACCACTAGGTAAACAGTAAACGAGTGCTCGCTGCTTTTCAGTACTGCTCCTGCAGAGCCCTCAGCTGTTTTTCCCTATATATAGAGCCCCCCATTCTACCCCTTAAGCCTATTTTCTCCATGTTGTCTCTAGAAGTACTGCTTGTGAGTTGTGTGAGCTTTTAAGGGATTACTTTGCTGTTCTTGAAGAGAAAGAGAAGCTTGTTAAGTTTGTTGCTGTGTAAGAGGTAACCATCATCTCCCTTTAGTGCTTTACTTAAGGTGTTATGCTAACTTTATGTTTTACAATAGCATAGTTGTTAGAATCTAAAAGTATAGGTCTTAATCTTGTTATAAATTTTTCCTTTCTATTAGACTTAATCTTGTTGTATGAAGATGTTGTTTCAGGTTATGAAGTGTTAAAAACTCTTTTTGTAGCCTTAGGACTAGTTGAGGAGGCTTAGGAGGACATTGGACCAAATGAGATTCTATATGAACCTCTCTGGCTGAACGCTCCCCAAAGACGTTCCAAGGGAACGCCGTCTTGGCCCGACGTTCTATAGGCCCTATTCTTATGCCTTAAGTTCGTTCTAGTTTGGACTTAGGATTAAAGTTAGGTTTTCCACAGATTTGGAGAACCTGGACCATTTGGAGGAGTTTTCGGAGGACTTGTACGATCCGGGTGAGTACTAACTCACATAATGCTCACAATTTCTTTTCTCGCATTGCACGACTATTTTGTATACCAAACATGCATATTTACAACTATCATGAAATATATTTTGTTGCATCATGAACTCTATCATTTTTGAAAATGTGCTTCTTAACAAGATAATGGAATGATGAGACTTGTAAAAGCATGGATGTAAAATACGGACAAGACTAATTGCATCGTATGACATGGTACACCGGTACGTGCGGGATAACGGTCATGGGTACATGTTAACTCTGTGGTCAAATGTGTGTGTGATATATGGGCCTTGGATCCAATGATTATTTCGTGACCGGTGCAGTCTTAACGGGCTGGTCACTACAAGACATACATCATTAGTAGCGTGGGCCACCCGAGATCGAACTCGGTCAGGCTGCTAGTGTTATGAACAGTAGCGTATAATGGTCAGGGCACCGGTATTGTATTATAGGTTCCTCAAGACAGCTCCAACCCTACTGAAAATGGGTAATATCTCAAGTAGACTATATTGTTTAACTATAATTGATTCTCATAATTATAACATGTACTATATCTATATTGCATTCATGGATAACTATCATACCTAAAATGTTGCATACTTTACCAAACGAAGTTCATCAATCACTAAGTTTTTAGACTTACCCCTTTTATTTTTCCACTCCATTATGTATAAATTGCGTAGTTTAGCTAACGTAGAGGAGCATGCCTTCGAACAGAATAATGGTGGTGGCCTAGGACCTGATCCAAGTCATTTTTTAGGACATAGACCCAGTCTAGCTTAAGTCCATGCGGGATGACGGAGG
This sequence comes from Corylus avellana, assembly GCF_901000735.1. NCBI lineage: Eukaryota > Viridiplantae > Streptophyta > Magnoliopsida > Fagales > Betulaceae > Corylus > Corylus avellana. Next base: position 18,029,775 of record NC_081545.1, on the reverse strand, counting down.
AACCATACGGGTGGAGATGATTGAGATTATCATCATGTTAGTATTACTTAAGATTAAGTGTTGATTCTGTTATCTTATTTTCAGACAATTATCTTATGGCCTGTAATATATTTTGATGATCGGTCTTTGACCAGTACACTTGGGAGATCTATCTATGTTATAATGTTTATCTTTACTCTGGTGATTATAATTGTGGTATTTAGTTATTGTTTCCTTACTTTTCGTGGTTAAAGTCTTCCACTGTATTCTCTCGTTTAGGAGAGGTTAAGATCTCTGAGTCTTATCCTGTAAAGGATAAGGATGAGAGACGAACCGTTGAGTCAATTACCAGTTAATTGATTTCCATGTGGCGTTACAGTTCTAAGCCCTTTCTAGTATTGGCTCTACCAAGGCTCCGGGGCCAGACATATTGGTCCACAGTTAAGAAGGATGTTTTGGATTGTGTTTGAAATTTTTTTCCAGAACAACCATCTTTTGAAAGAACAAAATCACTCCTTCATTGCCCATGTTCCTAAACAGAGTGGTTCTCATACTGTGCACAAATTTCAGCCTATTAGTCTTTGCAACATTGTTTATAAGCTCATCACTAAAATCTTGGCTAATTGGTTGAAACTTTTTCTGCCCAAGATTATTTCTCCTTTCCAATTGGCTTTTGTGCCCAATAGGAATATTCAAGACAATACCATCATTGCTTATGAACTTCTGCACTCTTTCAAGAATAAGAAAGGTAAGGGTGGCTTTATGTTTTTCAAATTACGCATAGAGAAAGCTTTTGATCAAATGGAATGGGATTATCTGTTGGCCATTATGGATAAATTGGGGTTTCATGCTACTTGGATTAATTGGATTCGTCTTTGCATCTCTTCATCCTCATTTTTCATTTTATTGAATGGCAACCCTTTTGGTTTGTTTAACCTAGATAGAGGGTTAAGGCAAGGGGACCCTCTATCCTCTTTCTTCTTTATTATTGGTTAAAATGTTCTCTCAAAGTTATTGTTTAGAGAAGAAAGAGATGGGAACTTGAAAGGTTTGCAAATTGCTAGACATTGTCCTCCCATTCACCACCTCCTCTTTGCGGGTGACCTCTTGATCTTTAGCAAAGCTACTCTTAAGGAGGCTTGTGGCATCAAATCTTGCTTGGATAAGTATTTCAAGTGGTATGCTTAGTCCATAAATGGTAGCAAATCCATCATCCGGTTTAGAAAGAACACCTACTCCAGCACTATCAGCACCATTTGCAACATTCTGCTCTACTTAACAAATCCTTTGAACTCTATTTATCTTGGGCTTAATTCCCATTTTGATGGGCAGCTCCAATAGAGCATCTTTTCAAGGGATTTTGGACAAGGTTCAAAGTAGGATTGAAGGGTGGAGAGAAAAAACTCATTCCCAGGTAGGCAGATTGGTCCTTATTAAATCGGTTGCAGCAGGTATTCCCTCATATGCCATGAGTTCTTTCCTTCTCCCCTCAAGTGTTTGCAACAATTTAGACAAATCTTTCAAGAATTTCTAATGGGGCTTCCCTCAGCAAAGTTAGGAATTTATCTCTAAAATCTTGGGACTCTATTTGTTTGCCTAAAGCCTTTGGAGGGTTGGGTCTTAAGAGAACGAAAGATGTCAATCTAGCCCTCATTGCAAAGCTTGGATGGAAGTTGCACTCAATCTCAGACTCCTTATGGGTGACCCAACTGCAAGGTAAGTACCTCTAATCTGGATCTTTCCCCCCCCCATCTCATTCTTCAGCCTCTTGACTTTGGAAAGGCATTCTTAAATCTCAAAGCCTTATTTTCCAAGGTCACAGAATCCACTCCTCATCTTCCTTATTTATTTGGACAGCTCCTTGGATTCCTTCTTCACTTGCTTTTACTCCTTCCCCTATTAACCTTAGCCACATATCCCACCCCATGCTCAACATTCGTGACCTTCTTTCCCTAGATTCCTCCTGGAATATCCTTTTTTTGCATTCTCTGTTGGATCCCCAAAGTATTAGAGAAATTTTGAAAATTAAGATTGGCCCTCCCTCTCCCTCTCCCTCTCCCTCTAATTTCCTTTGGTCTCCTTCCATAAATGACATGTTCTCTTCCTAGTCAGCCTTCAAATTGATTAATGCTCCTAGGATAAATTCGGCCTTCTCTCCCTTAAATCCAAATTCCTAGAAGAAATTGTGTAAGCTCCAACTCAATGATAGGCTGAAGCTCCTTTTATGGAAAATAGCTTGAGATATCATCCCCACTAAGTGGGGATTAGGCTCAATTCCTTCTTCAACCTCCCCCCCTCTAAGCTTTTATGTCCTTTGTGTAAATCTGGCCGATTCCCTGCCCCATCTTTATTTTCGATGTCTTCTCTAAAGTAGCTGTAACACCCAAGAAAATAATTAAATTTTTTATTAGTAACCTCATAGTAATCTCAATTAATTAATTGAGATTGCTATGAAGTTAATAATAATAAACTTAATTATTTTCTTGGGCGTCACAGTAGCATGGAGGTCCTCCCTTTGGCCTCTTGACTCGCTAGTTTGGTCTAATCTCTCTGCTGTCCAATGGATTGAAGGCATTCTCTCCCCTCATTCTTCTTTTGATATTCCCGTTGCCGAGACAAACCTTTTTTCAGATTTATGCAGCTGTGCTGAGCGATCTCTTGTGGTTCAATAGAAAGAGAGCCTTCCAAGATGGCTTAATTCCAGATGTTTTGGTTCTAGCAAACCCCATCCAAAAAACGGGGCTAGAACATCATAATGCTTGGAATTAAGTTTTCCATCCAGTGAAAGAAAAATGGTCCCCTTCAATTACTGGTTCTTTCACTATTAAATTTGACACAGCAATTAGAGAACAATTTTCAGCTCAAGCAGCTGTTTGCCGGGACTCAAATGGTCTCATCATCAAGGCCGTCTCTCAAATCAACCCTTCCTGTGATCCAAATTACAGCGGGGCTCTAGCAGCCCATCTTGCTTCCTCCCTAGCGCTAGATTTGAAGCTTCAAAATTTTACCCTAGAGGGGGACTCTCTTGTGGTTATCATGGCACTACAACATCCCTTAATTGTTCAAGATTGGAAGATTGCAGACATTATCTCAAACTCCATCTCCTTCATCCCAACCTCCTCCACAGTGGCTTGAAAAATTCACAGAAGTGCAAACTTCTGCGCTCACCATGTAGCATATTGGGCCATGACTATAGCTCACTCTGGCTGCATTCCCACCCATTTCAACTTGCTCTTTTTTCCCATTTGTAATGGTAGGATACCTCCTCCCTAGTCTTTTTTGTTCTTTCTTGCTTCTGTTCGTTTATGTTTTAATAGAAAGTGTTCTTACAAAAAAAAAAAACAAATACTTTCCATGTTTGTTAGGGGTCTAATAATAGAGGTATTTTAGGATTAAAATACCTTACGATAATATGTTATCTTTATAGATAACATTATAAGTAGGGATTATAATTTAAATAATAGAGATAAGTATTATCATTAGAGTAGTTTATTCTACTTAGTCTTTTATGTTCACTATGCACTATAATTGTCTATTTAAAGACATCAAGCTCATTAATAAATTAAGCAGAATTAATCCAAAACCTTGAGTTTGAGAAAGGGTTTTAGGTTTCCTTAACATCTAAAAGGTTTAGGTTCCTTTAGAATCTAAGGTCTAGGTTCTCTTAGAACCTAACATCTATCCCCGTTACGTGTTTGTGCTTGCCAAAATCATTCATATAACAATCGGTATCAGAGCAACTAAATTGGTTGTTTTCTATAACAATCAACGATCCACGGAGGATTCACGTCTTGATCGACTTGACCAACATTTTTCTAGTATCATGACTATGTTCGAAGGCTTTATCAAGAAATCAATTGAGCAAATGGATGAGCGGATGAAAGTGATGGAAAGGATGGAGAAAAATATTGACGGCTTTCTCTCAAAAAAGGGGTTTGATGTACAAAAAAATGAAGTTGTCGTTTAGCCATTCCGCCAAGTTGAAGCCCCAATTCCACAACTCAATCTCATTACCACCCAATTATGCCACCATACAATCGCATCAATGGTCATCATACTGTCTAGCACCGTTCAGCAACCCCCGACCTTTGTCTCCAAAGGGTGCCATCCTTCAACCCAGAAACCATAGAGGCGGCGATCCATCACCCACCGTGCCTTACACCAACGAGCCATCACTCATACAAGCTGAATATATATATATATATATTTCCCTCTCTCTCTTCTGATCCAAAAGTTTCCTCTGCTCCTTCAAAAATTGAAAAACCCCTGATTTCTCTCCCTGATTTGAAAAAATCTTTTGGTTTGAAAAAGACTTCTCAAATGAACCTTGAGAAAGTCAACAAATTGCTTTCTGAGTTAACTAATGCTCGTGCCAGTTCTTCTGGAAAGAATTTTGGCATCAAAAAAGCCTTTTCTTTTGATTCTAAAACTTCTTCTCAGGATTCTACTGATTCTGATATTAGAATCCTTGAACAAAACTTTGGTAAGATTGAGATGGAGCCAAAACTCCAAAGGATCTTTGACGGATCTAAACCCTTTAATCTTACAAAGAATTTTTATTAAAAACCCACTCCTCCTGATTTGTAATTTGAGGAAAGGTTTCTCCAATCCCAATTCTCTGTCTCTGCTGATAAATTGTATGAATGGAATATTGACGGTTTGTCTGAGCAAGAACCGCTTAATAAGATGAATTATATGTCCATGGTTGCTAATGTCTATCTCACTAATCACAATAAAAGCCAAGCTGATATTGTGGATTTACTTGCTACTGGTTTTTCTGGTACTCTTAGAAATTGGTGGGATAATTATCTCACTGAACTAAGACGTGATCAGATCAGGAAAGCAGTAAAGAGTGATGAAGAAGGATTGCCCATTTTCAATGAACAAATTGGTATGGGTGAACCTGATGGTGTTAACTCCTTGATCTATACAATTATCAAACATTTTGTTGGTACTCCCTCTAATATCACTTCTCGAATTTCTGATTATTTGAATAATCTTCGTTGTCCTACTATGTCTGACTATAGATGGTATCAAGATGTCTTTCTTTCTCGTGTCATGGTTAGACCTGATAGTCAAAAACCTTATTGGAAATAAAAGTTTATTGATGGGTTGCCTTCATTATTTGCTCACAAAGTTAAAGATGAATTAATCAGTTCTGACACTGGTCTTATTGATTTTGAAAATTTGACTTATGGCGATTTATTTTCAACTGTCAAAAAACTTGGTATTAAGTTGTGCATCGATCAAAAGATGATCAGACAGCAGCTTAAGAACGCCAAGAAAGCTAAGTATGAAATGGAAAATTTCTGTGAATAGTTTGGGTTGCCTCCTATTGCTCCTTCCAGAACGCAAAGGAAAAAATCTAAAGCTTTCATGAAATCACCATCTCCATATTACAATAGTAACAAGAAAAGAAAATTTAATAAACCTAAATTTTCTAAACCACCAAAAAAGAAAGATTCTAAATTTGAAAAATATTTTTCAAAAAATAAATGTTTCAATTGTGAAGAAACATGACACTATGCTGACAAGTGCCCAAAACCTCCCAAAAAGATTAAAAAAGAGATTAATGCTTTAAACATCAATGACGATGATAAGCAAAAAAATCTTTAGAATTTTCCAAAACAATGCTTTTTCTGACTATTCTTCTGATAATGATTTTCTATCTTCCTCTGATTCTGATTATCATTCTGCCTCAGAAACCTCTGAAAATTGTGTTCAAATTGGTTGTACTGGTGCCTGCTGCAATCCAAAAACTTGTTCTGCCTTGACCAAATCAGAAGAACCAGAAGATTTACTTCTTACCCTAATTTCAAAAATTGATAACCCTGATTTGAAAGAAGAGTATCTTAAAAAAACTTAAGAAACTCATGATTAAAGAAGTTGTTGAAAAACTTGTTGGCACTAAAATCTCTCTTGAAGATACCTTGAAACGATTTTCAAAACAAAAATCCAAGGTAGTTACTATCTCAGATTTGCAGCATGAGATTAGTATCATCAAGAAAAACATTGTCAACTTACAAATTGCCTTGCAAGAAGTTAATACTGAAAACAAAGATTTGCAATAAAAGCTTTTGCTTTTAAATCTTAACCACTGTTTTCCTAGAAGTGTTTCTGATAACGAAACAACTGAGCATGATGATGAGGCTGAATCCAGTCATAAATCTTTGTCCAATGAAGTTAAGATTGTAAGTATGATCAATAAAGTTGTTCCTCCCAAATGGTATTCAAAAGTCAGAATTACCATTTCCCCTGATTATGCTTTTGATGTCTTTGCTTTAATTGATTCTGGTTCTAATTTGAATTGTATTCAAGAAGGATTCATTCCTAGTAAATATTTTGAAAAATCCACTCAGAGACTTGACTCTGCAAGTGGAAGCAAATTGCACATTGATTTTGAATTAGACAATGCTTATGTCTGTTTTGATAATATTCATTTTCATATCCCTACTGTTCTTGTCAAAAATATGAGTGAAAGGGTAATTCTCGGAATGCCTTTTCTTGCTTTACTTTATCCATTTTCTGTTGACGAAATTGGTGTTTTAACTGTTAAATTTGGTGTTAATATTCAAATACCTATTGCTTCAAAATTTGAAATTGATGTTAATAGGTTGGATATTAAGTTTAGGCAGTCCGCAAACCTAGAGTCGGATAAGGACCCTATTACGATCAGAGTTTTGTCTTGCCTAAACACCCCCCTGACGGTCGTGTTTTTCCAGAATTCTTTGTTCATACCAATCCCCAGCACATGGCGCATATTATTGTTTCTACTTTGCAAAAAATAATTTGCAAAGTAGAAATAATATATATATATATATATATATATGATACCATTTTTTTTACATATTTCTTTATATAATATAATATATTATATATAAAAATTCTCTATATTATTATTATCTACAATTAATTATTATTTATATATTAATATAATTTTATTCATTTTATTATATATTACAACAATTATTTTTACCTTTAGACACACAAGACTACTATCCTTATCCAGGGATTGAAGATTTGTGAAACCTAATGGCCCTTTAACGGCTAAAAACTCCTTGTTCTCAACATTGGCTCATAACGGCCTCAGATTTCCCAAATGTTTCATCGAAAAAGAACTGCTACCATTCCATTATCGGTTGGTTCTGAGTTCACTGTTCATGACAACAGCAAAGAAAAATCTGAAGATCTTCAAATGGATCACTGTTCATCACTATTTGAAGTTACTGTGCAAAATTACTATTCACTTTTACTGTTCATTGTCACGGACGACATTGTACAGGATTACTGTTCAAGATTTGTCTGCCGACACTACAGTGCCGACAGCTACTGTTCCAAATTGACAACTTTCACTGTTCCAGATTGGCGCCGAACGTGTCTCTACTGTTCACTTTTGACCGCATTAACGTGGCATCTGCTTTTACTATTTGGTCCATGATTGTATTTTGTTTTACTTGATGTAATTAGCCTATGTAATAGGCTCCCCTCCCCCATTGTAGGGCAGAAGCAATTTACCAGAGACTTCTATCTTCTGAAGCTCCTTTGCTCTCTAGCCATTCCCCTGCCTTTATATCCTCTCATTCTCTATCACTTACTTTTGTAAGCTTATTTAATCTGTAACGATTTCAGCTTATATCAAGCTTTGTTTATCCAATCTATCAACTGTCTTTACTATCTTTAATTTTCAGTTTTATATTTTGCTTATACAACTGTCATCACCGCCTCATGGCTGGTTTTACTGCTATGTTTTAAATTACCTTGCTGCATGTACATCACTCTCCCCTACTCCCTGCATCTATATGCATATTGCGCTTCCTCCCCCCTCCGTTGTTGGTATATATATATAGAAGATCTGCAATTTCTGCCAAAAATTGGAGATGTCGTGCGTGTAGATGGAGAAAAAATTGGTGCTATTGTGGCTAATAGTATGACCATTGATATAAATCCATGCTTGGAACGACCGCCTATGAAGCGTATGAGAAGCCCGAAGATCGTGGACATGAAGACTCTCTTTCACTCACGCAGATTCTTTAAAGAATGTCTTTATCCCAAGGTGCTACCAGTGGCATGTTTTTAAGTTCAAATCTACTTTAAGATGTTTTCAAATTTGTAGGACCTTAAGGACAACGTCCATTTTAAGGGGAATGGAAAGTTAGGGGTCTAGTAATAGAGGTATTTTAGGATTAAAATACCTTAGGGTAATATATTATCTTTATAGATAACATTATAAGTAGGGATTAAAACTTAAATATTATAGATAAGTAGTATTATCATTAGAGTAGTGTATTCTACTTAGTCTTTTACTTTTACCATGCATTGTAATTGTCTATTTAAAGACATCAAGCTCATTAATAAATTAAGCAAAATTAATTCCAAACCTTGAGTTTGAAAAAGGGTTATAGGTTTCCTCAAAATCTAAAAGTTCTAGGTTCTCTTAGAATCTAAGATATAGGTTCCCATAGAACATAAACTATATCCCTGTTACGTGTTACGTGTTTGCAAAAATCATTCACGTAATATTTGGTATCAGAGCAGCTAGACTGGTTGTTTTCTACAACAATCAACGATCCATGGAATATTCACGTCTTGATCGACTTGAGTAACAATTTGCTAGTCTCGTAACTATGTTTGAAGGCTTTATCAAGAAATTAGGAGAGTGGATGGAAAGGATGGAGAAAAAAATCGACAACCTTCTCTCAAAGAAAGGGTTGGATGCACAAAAAATGAAGTCCAATGCTATGAGCAGCCACAATTCATGCCGTCATTGTGGGAAAACCAAGCAACCGAAAGCCAAAGCCTTCGAACGGCATCGCTCGCCAATGGAGCACCACTTGTCGTGGCCAAACTTCTTCTATTCTTAACAAAAACAACACAGATCCAACAGTCCCATTGTGACACAACGGCTATTTATGCAAGGAACCAAAGACTCCATCATTATGAGGCCAAATCAATTGTGAAGCAACTCGGATTACAAATTCGTTCACCTAGCAACCACCGTGTATAGGTCTACACAAATGCTTCTTGTAAAAGACGAATAGAATCCACCAGATGACCGACCGCCTAGAAAGCAAATGAAAGGCGATTTTTAAGCTTTTCCCTTGGGACCAGGACACTTTCAAAAAGGGAATTGTTATGGGGTAGGATTAAGGAAGTTAGGATTTCAAGGTCTTATGAACTCAAAGGATTCTCAAGCTCATTCAAAGGACAAGTTGCTATGGCTTATCTTAAAAAGACATGTTTCTATGGCTTATCTCAAAGGCTTCTTAAAAAAGACACGTTGCTATGGCAAACCTTCTCTTGAGTTTAATTCCAATTGGTATGGTATGGGATGTTTCTAGGAGATCAGAAGGGTAGCAACGCCAAGTTTAAAGTTCTTTGCCTTATCAACAATTATGTTTTGTGACTTATTAGGACCTTGAGGACAAGGTCCTTTCCAAGGGAGAAGGAATGTTATGATAATACATTATGTGGGATATGTCATGTTACAGTTATCTATTTTAGTTAAGAGTTTAAGTCTGTAGCACTACGTTACAGTGTTTTTATGGCAATGTCTCTATTGCCTTAGTTTATTAGAAGTAGGAGTTTATAGTTTATCTTAAAATAGGGTTAGGAGTTTATCTTCAATTAGAGTCCGATTTTATCTCCAAGTCTTCTACTTTGATTCAATGTAATCGAATAGTCCTCTATTTAAAGGGTGATCAATTAATAAAGAGGAATCAGAAAATTAATCACAAACCCTGTGTTTGAAAGGTGTTTTAGGTTTCCTCAAAATCTAAAAGGTGTAGGTTCTCTCAGAATTTAAGATCTAGATTCCCTTAGAACCTAAATTCTATCCTCGTTACGTGTTTGCAAAAAATCATTCACATAACATTTGGTATCAGAGCAGCCAGGTTGGTTGTTTTTTACAACAATCAACGATCCATGGAGGATTCACGTCTTGATCAACTTGAGCAACAATTTGCTAGTCTCGTAACTATTTTTGAAGACTTGATTAAGAAATTAGAAGAGCGGATGGAGAAAAAAAATCGACAACCTTCTCTCAAAGAAAGGGTTGGATGCACAAAAAATGAAGTCCAATGTTATAAGCAGCCACAATTCACGCCGTCACTGTGGGAAAACCAAGCAACCAAAACCCAAAGCCTTCAAACGGCACCGCTTGACGCCAATGGTGCACCACTTATCGTGGCCAAACTTCTTCTATTCTTAACAAAAACAACGTAGATCCAGTAGTCCCATTGTGACACATAGGCTATTTATGCAAGAAATCAAAGACTCCATCATCTTGAAGCCATATCGATTGTGAAGCAACTTGGATTACAAATCCGTTCACCTAGCAACCATCGTGTACAGGTCTGCACAAATGCTTATTGTAAAAGACGAATCAAATCCACCAAATGAATGACTGCCTAGAAAGCGAATGAAACGCGATTTTTAAGCTTTTCCCTTGGGACCAGGACACTTTCAACGAGGGAATTGTTATCGCGTAGGATTAAGGAAGTTAGGATTTCAAGGTCTTATTAACTCAAAGGATTCCCAAGCTCATTCAAAGGACAAGTTGCTATGGCTTATCTCAAAGGCTTATTAACAAAGACACGTTGCTATAGCAAACCTTCTCTTGAGTTTAATTCCAATTGGTATGGTATGGGATGTTTCTAAGAGATCGGAAAGGCAGCAATGCCAAGTTGAAATTCTTTTGCCTTATCAACAGTTATGTTTTGTGACTTATTAGGACCTTGAGGACAAGGTCCTTTCCAAGGGAATGTTATGATAATACATTATGTGGGATATTTCATGTCACAGTTATCTATTTTAGTTAAGAGTTTGAGCTGTAGCACTACATTACAGTGTTTTTATGGCAATATGTCTCTATTGCCTTAGTTTATTAGAAGTAGGAGTTTATAGTTTATCTCATAATAGGGTTAGAAGTTTATCTTCAAGTTAGAGTTGGATTTTATTTCCAAGTCTTCTACTCTGATTCGATGTAATCGTGTAGTCCCCTATTTAAAGGGTCATCAATTAATAAAGAGGAATCCAAAAATTAATCACAAACATTGTGTTTGAAAAGGATTTTAGATTTCTTCAAAATTTAAAAGGTGTAGGTTCCTTTAAAATCTAATTCACGTAACATTTGGTATCAGAGCAGCCAGGTTGGTTGTTTTCTACAGCAGTCAACTATCCATGGAGGATTCACCTATTGATAGACTTGAGCAACAATTTACTAGTCTCATAACTATGCTCAAAGGCTTGATCAAGAAATCAAATGAGCGGATGGAAATGATGGAGAAAAAATTGGTGTTCTTGTGGCGAACAGTATGGCCATTGATACAAATCCATGCTCGGAATGACTGCCTATGAAGCGTATGAGAAGCCCGGAGACCGTGGACATGAAGACTCTCTTTCACTCATGCAGATTGTTCAAAGAATGTTTTTATCCCAAGGTGCTAACAGTGACATGATCAAGACTTCAAAGTTTTCAAGTTCAAATCTACTTTAAGATGTTTTCAAATTTGTAGGACCTTAAGGACAAGGTCCATTTTAAGAGGAATGGAATGTTAGGGGTCTAATAATAGAGGTATTTTAAGATTAAAATACCACATGATAATATGTTATGTTTATAGATAACATTATAAATATTATCATTAGAGTAGTTTATTCTAGTTAGTCTTTTATTTTCACTATGCATTGTAATTGTCTATTTAAAGACATCAAGCTCATTAATAAATTAAGCAGAATTAATCGCAAACCTTGACTTTGATAAAACGTTTCAGGTTTCTTTAAAATCTAAAAGGTTTAGGTTCTTTTAGAATTTAAGGTCTAGATTTACGCAGACCTTAACATCTATTCCCTTTTACGTATTTGTGTTTGTAAAAATCATTTAGTAACAATGTTCCACAAACAATATAATTGAAATTGACGTTATGCACCATAAACTTTTGTAAATGTAAAAATGAGAAAGTAAACAAGTGGACATTTTAATTTTTTTTATATATATAAAATAAAAATAAAAATGGAGAGAAAAAGTAAGTAGATATAAGTTGGATATGGAAAGGTGGAAGGAAATGAGTTGGCAGGGAGGGCCATCCACCGACCCAAGCTTGTGCAACAATTTCTGAATCAGTCACACACGCACATGAATCCATTACTGTTGGTGATTAAATTAATGTGCGCACATAATTCCATGCCATGCATTTGTGATACCCCATCATTATTCAATACATCACTCAAACTTTTGTGTCTCCATATGGGTCCATCTCCAGGTTTGCTTTGTCCTAGTGATAACCCACCAATGGAGGCCCCATTTTGCAGATACATGGAATCTTTGGACTTTTATGATTTGGATGGTCAATTACCTTTCTTCTATGCCTACATTTTCTTTTTTTTATCAATATTCTAACATAATTTTGGGATCACTTCAACACCATGGTGTGAGAGCCTCTCAAAAGGTGACCAATTATTGTCATTTTTGAGCATTAAAAAAAAAATCAAAAATCAAAAATCAAAATTACTGTATCTCTTATCTGAGAGTTGGCTTTTTAGCCAGACAGTACTTCTTCTCCCTTAACAGGAGGGAGGGCTTAAAGTTTACGCCATTTGTTTTATGCCGATTGATGTGGTGTGTTTTAATATGTCAACCGATGTAATAAGAATGAGTGAAAAATAGCAATACTCATGAGCAAAGTCTTGAAGCTTTCACTCATTGTTTTTGTGAGATAGCAATTAGAAATAATGAATTATATCCCAATTCCTAAATACTATCTTTCACTTATTTTGGGGTAAATAGAATTAATAATACATTAGACTTGATCTATCACTAGTTATTGAAAAAGATAAAGATTTAAATCAATTATTTATTTAAATTATTAATAATTTGGGCAAATAATGTAAGAAATTTTATTTTTAATCTACTCAAATAAATTTTAAAGAAAGCTCTTCTTGTATCGGGATGTGGTGTAAAACTTTATTTTATAGTTTTTAATAGAAATTTGACATATTGGGTAAAAACACTAAATATAATAGAGATGAAAACACCGTATCTTTAATCCAAATCTGGACTACTCTATTTGTTCTAACCCAACGTCCATTACCCACCACAGAACCTTCCACTCAACTTCGAGCCCTCAATATCGGAGTCTCTAAAATCAACAAAAACAGTGGCTTCAATGATTTAATCAATAGGTATTTTGTTAAAATAAGAAAAATTATTTAAAAAAAATTATATTATTTTTTGGTATTTCAAGTTAAAAATATCTAATTGTTATTATTGAAATGTACAAAACATTAAATTTAGGCTGCGACAATTATTCTCAATTTTAAATTGTCCTTCCAGCTATTCAAGTGAAAGAATGTTATATACAGAGTGAGAGTTTGTATGGGTTGATCTTCTGATAAAGTTGAATAATTAATTTAAGCAGCCCTAAACAAATTGTACTGGAAACAAGTACGGATGTAGGAGTAGCCGCCATGAATATCTATGAGGATTGAGGGAGGTGGGAAAAAGATTTGATCCAAGAAAAAAAAAATGTATAAAATAAAGTAAAACAGGTGGTTGTGTGTAGTGTGTAGATGTGACAGAGGCGAAAGGATCCGGGCGGCTCTGATCACATGGAGCCCCATATGCCCAACACACCAAATCTTTCCCACAATCCCAATCACCAAACCGCCCACTGCCCGGTTTCCTTCTTGGAAACACCACCACTCCCTCACTCACCACCACACATCAAAACCCCAATTATTTTTATTTTTTATTTTTGGGTGGGGCTCTAGGTGGGTCCATGAGAAAATGCCAGGTGGCACCCATGCCAAAGCTAGTGATGAAGATCATAGGAAAGGGAGGTGGGGAGTGGGGAGGCACATGGGTGGTGTTAGGTTCAAGAAAATCATGTGATCACATGTGCTCTCTTTTCTCACGTGGGCCCATTTCTCACCTCCCTGGATAACCTATCCACAGCTAATCACCCACTTTTTCATCCCTCCCATTTTTACCCTTTAATTCCTCTTTACTTTTTTAACAAATACAAAAGATAATAAATAATATAAAAGGATTTTAAATATGTATACAAAAGAGAAATTTTTTTTAAATTAAGGATTTTCTTAAATTCAAAAGAGGAGGAGGGTAAGAGAAAAGGAAAGTTTTTTATTCTCATCTCATCGAATGGATAAGCTACCGTACAATGGTAAGACACGAAAGCACTCACGACGCCCTTCATTTGGCGCGTGGCTTTCACGCCATACTCCATCCCAAAACTGGAGCTTGGAGAAGCCAAAAACGGGTGGGCCCAGCTTCGTTGGCATTGACATTTCTAGAGCTGCACAATAATTTAACACCCCCTTCCCCTTCTCATGCGCCTGCACAACGCCATAGCCACAGCCACACCCATAGCCATAGCCATACCTATAGCCCCTCTCTCTCTTTCTCTTTCTCTTTCTCTCTCTGCAACACCCACATTTGGGAGAAGCTAGAGCAACGGAAAACGGGAGATGGGTAATGCGGTCCATGAGGCTCTTCTGCCCAGATTTCAAACGGGGAGGAGACGGGGCGAGAGCCAGAGGAGCGGCAGAAGAAAGCGGAGAGACATGAAGTTTCTGCACAAGGATGTGGGTGGCGGAGGCGGTGGTGGTGGTGGTGGTGGTGGGTGTGCAGAGGAGGATGAGAAGGCGGAAGTAGAGAGAAAGATCGAGGCGTTGCAGAGGATTGTGCCCGGAGGTGAGTCGCTTGGGTTGGACAAGCTTTTCGAAGAGACTGCTGGGTATATAATGACTCTGCAGTGCCAGGTTAAGGCCTTGAGGACTCTTTCATCCTTCTTTGAGGCTTTGGAGAAGGAAAAGAGAAAGCTCGGAGGTTGACGATGATGGTCTAGGTGACAGTCTCACAGACCACTCTCTCTTTTTTTTCTTTTTTTCTTTTTTTTTTAATTTTTATTTTCTCTTTATTTTGGAAATCTATGATGTTTATTCTTATATTTTTGAATTTTAATGAATACGAGTAAAAGTTGGCAAGTAGATGGATGAAAATGGTAGTGGAATTTTTTGTTTTTGAAATTTCTTGTGTAGAGGAAGGTTATGATGATGATAAACGGTGCATTGCATTATGGTAAAGCCTTAATGTGTTTGCTGTGTTTTACAATGCTTTTCATCTTTTGGTCGAGTGGGCCCTTCTCTGAGATCTGAATGGCTATAAATTGTGATTACATGATGATTTCGCATCTTTTGCGGTACCTTTTTCTTTTCTTTTCAAATTTTGTTTACATATATGGGTAAAGCTCTGGAGGAAGAAATTATTTCCTTAATATAATGATAATTACAAGACTTTTTTTTTTTTTTTTGAAGGCAAGAAAACACTAGGACCTAGTACTATGTCTATGCCCGAAAAAGTACTTGTTCAACTGGGTGTTCCTCATCCCCAAAACATATGCAGTTTACCTTTTATTTTATTATTATTGTTAGTTTAACAGGTAAGGGTTATAATTTGATTATTACAAATTTTGTCACATAGGTAAAGTTTATTTTACTCTGTAATTTTATGTTGTTAGGCTTAAGATTTTGGATTGTAATCTATTTAAGAGCATCTCTAAGATTATCATTAGGCCTCTTTTGGGTAAATTTACACAAAGAGCTCCTTTTTTTGGGTAGAGTGTACACGTTATTTAACCCTCTTTGGCTCTTTATGCCATTCGAGCATCAACATGATAGTTTGTTTTGTATTTTTTCATTTTTTTTTTTTAAAAAAAAATGAAATCTATTTAATGTGGAGGATTCACTGGGTAAAGGCATGGGTCCTACTTGGTTGATTTAAAAAAAAAAAGGAAAAAAAGAACAAAGAAAAAAGATGAGAGATGGATGAAATAATACAAAATAGCAAGTCCTATAGCCCTAAATAATTAAAGATTTAGCATTTTTCTAATTTTCTGGGAGTTTGTGGGTAATGTTCTTAGATTATGGCTAGAATAGTAGGAGGAATGGAGAAAGGCAAAGGATAATGGAAAGAATGATAAAAATTGGAAGCAGTCTCCCTTCTGGTGTAACTTGATGGGAATATGGGATGCAAGAAAAAGATGGAAAAGAGAGTTAAGTGTAAGAAGATGGATATATCCCCCCCACCCCCCAATTGGTTGGTTTAAAGTAAGTGTAGCAAGCATGCATAAAAATACCAACAAGTCACTTGTGCATAGTAATAAATTAATGCAATATTGATACATGTGACAGTTTTTATTGAACCTTATTGAAATATATATATATATATATATATATATATATATATATATATATTAAGAAGCAATGAGCATTATCATATCAGCACGGTGAAATTGAATGCTTTGAGATGTCAAAGAAGCAACATGAACCAAATCACTAAGTTGGTGAACATTGCATAATAAGAGGTACTACACATACTTTTAAGTGTTCACTCATAAATCCTGACCTCCTGACGTAACAGTGAAAATTATTATTGAATAAAAGTACATGTAAGATTCAGGGGGTGTTTGGCAAATGCCAGCACGAACATCGATACCCAAGACACTGTAGCGACACTGTAGCTTGGCAGCAGGTCATCAATTGTTGCCCACTTGCTGCGCTTATTGTGCTGGAAAACCAATGGGGTAAAAGACAAATAAGCCCATTTATTAGAAAAATAGAAAACCAACGACTCTTCACGCTCCCTCATCCCCAAGCTGAGTTCTCTCGCAGGCACTGTTCCTGACGTTCCCAAGCTCCCTCAAAACTCCCCTCTTCTGCAATTCGTCATTTCATCCTCTCCTTCCTCCCTCATTTGTTTTTCCACACAAAGGAACTCTGAGCTCCCTCATCCCAAGCTCTGAGCTCCCTCTTGGAGGCACTGTTCCTCGTCCCCAATTTTTTTCCCTTCTTCCGCAATTCGTCATTTCTTCCTCTCCCTGCTCCCCCATTTGTCTTGCCACAGCTTAAAAGCCAGTTATGCCGATGGATAGCTCCGGTCAGTCACTCCGAACATCTCCCCGATCAATATCAAAAATCAAGGTTTGCTTAATTTTTCAGAGAAATCGATTCAGCTAGTGATGAAGGTGCGGCTGATTCCCTTCCCCTGTTGATCCTCCTATATAAACGATCCACAGAGAACGGGGGAAAGAGAAAGAGAATGGTGGAAAGAGGAAGGATATGGAAGGAGGAGGAAGGAGTGGGTGTTGCTGGGGAAGATGAAGCTTCTCGCTGTGCTGTGAGATGGGGGGGAAAAAATTTGGGTATATTTTGGTGAAGGGGTGAGTGTTGGTGGGGAAGGGGATATTCACGCTGTGCTGTGAGATATGGGGGGGGAAAATTTCAGCAAGCTTTTTGTGTGGGTGTTTTGAAGGTGCAAATAGTCATTGTCTAGCATAAGAAAGGGGTAAAATAGTCAGCGTGCAGCAAGCAGTTTGACTGCTTTTCTCAATGTCTTCGGCGCCGAGTTGGAGCTACAGTGCCGTGGAAAAAGGCTACAGTGCGCAAGGGGTTAACAAACAGACCCTCAATGATGATTTTAATTTTAAACTGTCACGTTAAGAAGTGAACACTTCAAAATGTGTAACATTCTAAAAATTATACAACTCATTAGGTGGCAGAGCTTATTGGTTCATGTACCATATTATAATAGACTGCCACACTAATCCTACATTTTATTTTCTAATTTTATATTATGCCTTTTTTTTTGTTTTAAGTTCAGGTTTAATATTTTTTCAAATTACTCCTTAAGGTTTAAAATTAATCAAATTGCTCCTTAAGATATACTCGATTATCAAATCGCTTATTGAGTTATTATGCATAAGTGATGCTAGGGTTTTTAATGGAAATTATGGCACGTAGGCGTATGATCATGTCATACCCTATAAATTTGCTCCATATATGTATAGGAATTCCACTCTAGATTGACATATATGGCAACAAAAGAAAGAGAAAGAAAAAACCCTCAAAATAGAACCCTTTTTTTTTTTTTTTTTTTTTTTATGTACATTGAGAAAATAAAGAGTAATGTTAAAAATTAGATTTTTATCCTATTGTTATTTCATATTATTAACATAACCGTCTCAAATAAAATAGGGTAAAGTCTACTTAACCTCTTCAAACTACAACTTCAATGATAATCTACTCCCTAAACTATCAATTACGATAATTTACCTATCAAACTACCAAAACAATGACAATGTACCCCCTGATGCTAACAAAATGACAAAATTATCCCTATAAAATTTTCAATAAGACAAAAATATCTTTAAAATTTTGAAAAAATAAATTAAATTAAATTTTAGTATTTTGTTTTTATTTTAGTAAGGGTAATTTCGTTATTTTTTTAAAAATTTGAGGTACATTGTCATTGTTTTGGTAGTTTGGGAGTAAATTGTCGCAATTGATAGTTTGAAGGATAGATTGTCATTGAGGTGATAGTTTGAGGGGGTTAACTGGTTAAGTGAACTTTACACAATAAAATAATTAAAGAATTAATTGAAACTGTATATCAGTATAGATTGGGATAAAAATATAGTTTATAAAATAAAAATAAAAAAGAAAAAGAAAAACACCGGCCCCAAAAGACTCTGGGGCGGAACCTGACCCGCCGGGCTCAAATTTATGGCCTTTAGCGAATACTTAAAAGCCCAAGGTAAAGTGGAAGCAGACCCAATTCTAGCCGTACATCCTTCACTACAAGCTACGGTCAAGATCATGACAAATCATCAAAAAATGGCGGAGAGAGGTCCCACAATTGAGGCACGTGTGCCGCACTATTGGTCGACCATTCTCAGCCGTCTGTGAAACCCTAATCGGATTGATTCTCATACGGACACCAAGCAAAAAGCAGGAAAGAAAGGTTGTGCTTTCTCTGTCCCTTTCCCGGAAAATTCCTTTTCGAATTTTCTCGAGAAAATTAAATTAAAGAAGACAAGTTTTTATCCCCTTTTTTGAGGAAAATTCTCTCATTTCATAAACCTCTCTCTCTCTCCAACGCATTTGGAAATCAGCAATAATAACGCAGTCATTTGGGTTTTTTTCTCTTACTCTCTTGCTGTCTCTAAAGTTTTGTCTCTATTTGGCTGCCTATAAGATACAGGAAATTTGATCGATTTTCGAATTTTCGCTATTCGTTTTGGATTTGAGCAACTGTAATTCTATAGCTAGATAGCAGATTGTGTTCTATGGTTGCCTCGGCAATCGAACCGATCCTTAAAAGAATTTTCGTGGTTGTTATAACTGTCAATCACTATTTTTCCTGTGATTTTCTTGGCAGCTAACCAGTGAGCTGAAGTTTCAAATTCTTGTTTTAGTTTCTGATTTTTGATGATTTTCTGTGTAATTGTAGGGTAAGCTATGGCGGAAGAGATGGTCATCAATGGCGTGGCATCTGACGGCGTCGACGATCAGACGGGGGAGAGCTTCTACGGTCTCGATCAGCGCGGCGACAACGACGCCAGGGTTTTGGACCTGTCCAAGAAGATCGAGTCCCTGGAGCTCGAGAAGCTACAACTGGTCGACGAGAACGCAGATACCAAAGAGCGAATCAAGAAGTTGACGGCGGAGATCGAAGAACTGAAAAACGACGACGCCGGGAAAAAGGAGAAGCTTGGAGAAATGGAGAAGGAAATTGAAAGGTCCGACGAGGGCAAGAAGGCTCTCGAGGCGATCGCGGCGCGGGCCGCGGAGCTGGAGACTGAGGTCTCGAGGCTCCAACATGATTTGATTTCGGCAATGAGCGAGGTCGAGGAGGGGAATAAGGAGGTGATTGAATTGAAGAGGGAGGTGGAGACTTTGAAGAATGAGAAGGTGGAGAGTGAGAAGAGAGTAAGAGAATTGGAGAGGAAAGTTGGGGTATTGGAAGTGAAGGAAATTGAGGAGAAGAGTAAGAAAGTGAGGATTGAGGAGGAGATGAGGGAGAAGATTGGTGACAAAGAGAGAGAGATTGGTGGGTTTAGGAAGAAGGTTGAGGATTTGGAGTCTTTGATCGCCAATAAAGGTGTTGAATTGGAGAAATGGATGAGGGAGAAATTGGATTTGGAGGCATTGTTGAGGGAGTCAGAGGAGAAGGCGAAATCAATGGAATCGAAGTTTTTTGGATTGCAGAAAGAAGTGGAGGAGGCAGAGAAGGTGATCAGCGGGTTGAAGGAGAAGGCGGTGGACGCGATTAATGGGAGTGTGAATGGCATAAGGGCGAGAGATATTGGTGGAGAGAACAAAGGGTTGAAGTTGGATTGGCCAGTGGTGGCGGCAGGGTCTAGTGGTGCTATTGCTTTCGCCGCTGCTCTTGGGTATGTGATTTATGTGCGGCGGAGGTGATGGCGTTATGGAGACGGAGAGAGCATGGACGAGAAGGTGAGCAGGATGGAACTTAAGAGGTTCAGGTTTATTCGTTAAGAATGTGTTTCAATTTTGTTAGGCATAATATGTTCTTGCTTGGCTTTGGTTTTGAGCCCATGAATCTTTTGTTAGCTCTGGTTTTGAAGTGTTTGTTGTTGCACCTATTTTGTTGGGAAAACATAAGTTATCGATAATTTCTGAAGGCATTACAATGATATGGATTAGAACGGTTGTTACACATGATTGTATTTGTTGTACTTGGTATGGTTGTATGCTCCAATAGGGATATTTGCCCTTCATTTTGGTTGACTATAGCGAGTATTTTTGCTAGTTCTTTGATATTCTAGTGATTATAGTTTCTTTAAGACTCTCTATTGGGAGTTTATTGTCATCAGTGGTGCAATTTTCACTATGCCAAAATGCATGGTTACTAGATTTTATGTAATTTGTGTCTGGTCATTTGATGCCTTTTCAAGAAGCTTATCCTGTATGAATCTCATCAGTCATCAGTGTTGATAGTGCTGCTAATTTCAGTGACTTCAACCAATTCTCTTTTAACTTTGGTGAATTTTAAATCCTAGAAAAACTTGCAGTATGGGGTTGTACACTTTACCTAGATTGTGAAAACTGATCTTCAATTGTGTATTGACACTGGTTTTGGTTCAAGTTCTTGTCAATTCTCTCTGGTTTAGCAGCATGTTGAGATCATTGGGTAAAATCTCAAGTTCATCTTCTATCACATGAAAGTGAAACTTCAAACTATTCATGTTCAATCAATTTGATTGGCTCTCTGCCCCTAGAATGATCCATTTTGTTCCTACTCTTTTGTATGGTTTAGACAGGGCCTTCCTTTTCTAGGATCTTTTGAACATTTTCTACTCATTTACTTTTTATGAGATATGAAAATCTACATTTCATCATTTTCTGGTTGTCAGTAGAGTTTGATGGATTCTACCTGCAGTTGCTCATGATGCATTTTTGATCATCTTATTTGGAGTTTAGCTGCAGTGGGCTTGTTGTCTCTTTCCATTATGTTTTGTGTAGTTGACATCCTTTTCAATTTCTGAGAGGATTTTGTTTGGATGGATTTGTTCCAGGTTTTAAATCTCATGGCATCAACCTTTTTATTTATTTTTTTGGTTCGAAAACATTCGAATCTTTTAAAAGGTGTATAATAATATGCCTTTCTTGTTTTATCCTTTTTTGGGTAAATTATACTTTCTTTCTATTTTCCAATCAAGTAATTTTCTCATTAAATAATCCTTTTTTTTAATCAGCTATAAAGTTTTTGTGCATTACGTAACGGTTCATTTGAATAAAAGATCCAAATTGAAATTGAAACTTCAAATAAAGGCGATTTGCAATGATTTAAAGTGTAATAATATATTTTGAATGGCTCGGGATCTGAACCCAACCACTATAAACTCAATATGCAGCAAATATATTGAATAAAATTTTGCAGCAATTATAAAAGCATAAACCTCGATAGAGTACAACTGTACAAGCATAGTAAATGGGATAAATGAAAATCAGTTGACGTAAATGGTTTAAATTACAAATTATTTTATATAGTATAAATAATAATTCTTAAGTCTTTGAAGTGGTCAAAATAACAATTTAATCTCTGCAAACAAATTTTATCAAAACATTTGATTGATTCTGTTAGCGTACCACATCAGCACCAAACTTCATTGAGGACCGACTATAAAACACCATGTTTACAACATCTAATAGAATACTGACACGTTAGCTAAAAACACCTAATAGAATAGTAACGAAAACATTGGATCTTTAAGCCCAAACTGATATCGACAAAATCAACCGACACAAGAATTAAATCGGCAATCTAAATGAGAAAAGTGATGGCCATTGTTTCGGAGTGAAAACCTCGTTGGAGTAGGATGATAAAAGTGAACGATGGGTTTCTTTATGGTGTTTTCCTCTGTATTCTATATATTTTTTCCTACTAATTTGTTACATGTCTATTAGAAGCTGTAAAAAAGGTGTTTTACACCTTGACCAGATAGTAGGGTTCTCAGAGAATAAATATATTAAACTAAAAAATTAAAAACATAATTTTTTTTATTTTTTTTTTTTTTTTTTTTAAAAAAAAGGGTGTTCTGCCATGGGGGAGGAGATGACATGCAAGCCACCCTAGAAGTGGCTCACCACCACTCTCAGCCACCTCTAGGGTGGCTCGTAGTTCGGTATACACCATTTTTAAAAAAATAATAATTTTTTAATTCTTTAGTTTTATATATTTATATTTTTTTTATTAAGAGTGACATGTGTCATAATTTCATTGGTGCTAAGTGGCACACTAATGGAATTTGTCCAAGTGTTTTGACGAAATTTGACTGTAATAACTAAATTGCTATTTTGCCCTTAAGGACCTTTAAATTATTTGTTATACCATAAAAAATAATTTGTAATTTAGATCAATCACATGAATTGATTTTGCATTTATTCATAAATTTACAAACTCCTTTGTAAAATACAAAGACTATAAGTACATAGATAAACACCTCGCTTGTCTCCCTGCCCACATCAATTCTAGCTTCTCATCTTACCGATCCACCGGTAGACTTCAATTTGATAAACAAAGATCTTACGGTTTGAACAACAAAAAACTAGACTAAGAGAGAGCAATGGAAGCTATAAATCAATACTCTTTTGGCACACAAGGGCCCTGTTTGCCAATGGCCCTGCAGGATCAGCCTCAATCCCAAAAAAAAAATCTTTTCACCTCAAAATTTATCTCAACATTTCAACTTTTTATACCACATCAATCATTTTTATTATTATTATTCAAATAAAAAAATCACTACAAAACAAATTTTTTACATTTTTTCATATAAAATATATTTTTTCACTTTTTCCCACAAAACATTTTCACTAAAACCAATCAAACACATATTCCTAAAAAAGTGCTACAATACCGGCCCTGGTACAGTACCAGCCCAGGGCCATTGGCAAACAGGGCCAAGAAGAATGATGCTAAGCAAAATTTCTAAACTTTCTAAAGGCTCAAGCTATGTCTCTACATGTTCAAAGACATCCTTATATATAAAAAGGAGGAAAAACTCTAGTGATTGCAAGCAAAAAATCAAATCTTAGTGAAAACTCAACGCCACTGATCTGACGGAAATTTGAGTATGCGAAAGTAGTTTGAGGGTTAAAATTAAAAGTTTTCCATGTTTTATATATCAGTAGCTGGAATAGTCAATTGTTTTACTTTAAAAGCTTGTGGTTTTCATTTCTCTTCTACCTTTACTCTTTAAATGAAAATGCTAGAAATATAGGCAAAGAACAAGAGAAATAGAAAATATGTTCAGCCAGGCTTTATAATAAATTAGTAAAAAGAGTTGGCAAACATGGGAATGTGATGCATTTTCCTTTTTCACCATGACTTTAGTATGTACAATTAAATTAATCATGTATTAGCCCACAAGTAATTCTATTCATCACTCCTCCATCTCCCTCAGGCTATGTGGCGTGATCTCTCCACCCCACCCCCCCTCCCCTCTCAAAGAAAAAAAAAAAAAAATCTCTATTCACCAAATGTTATGAAAAACCACGCCACATAAACTTTAGGATAATAGGATGATGGAAGAGGGATAGGAAATGATGTATAGAATTAGTCGTTAGTTCTTCAAGTTGGAAATATATAATGAAAGGTCTATAACCAAGGAGATATAATGTTTCACACTACAAACAATTTCTCATTACTAGCAAATCTTAAAAAGCCACGTCCGCAATCAATAACAATTTCATTAAAATGAATAAATTGAAAATAGAAATGAATAAACCAAGAAGCTATTTTGTACCATCGCCAACAAATTCTTGACGACAATCCTCACACTAAAAACAGAACAATATTTCTTAAGAAACAGAAATATATGTAAAAAAAAAACCAAAACCACACACGCCACACAAAACATATCTGAGCTGCAGAAACGAATTTGGCTCTCTTTCCAGCTACTCTCCACACATTTCACTCATGCAACACCACAGATAAGTGCCTCCACTATTACTTTAAGACTCGCCCTCCAAGCTTCTTAGTTTAACTGCTCCATCTCACCATATTCTTTTTTCTGCACCACAATTTTTGTAACATGAGTTTACTGATTATATGATTTATGTTTTAAGGACCCATTAAAACAAAAGTTCAGATTACATACTGAGAAGTACTTTCTTCACCCTTGACAAAATTCTTTACGCTAATTTCGTTTCACTAGAATACATTCTTGACTATTCTTCCCTATAAACTGGTCTGCGTTCTATATAGATTTGAGCACATTTTCTAGAAAAACTGAATCATTTAAGGCAAGATCAGATACTTCTTTCAGCTAGTAGCCATATGAGTACTGGTTATCATGGAATCATTAGTTTTATGCATGTAATATGCAAGAATGTGAATGATAGCATGAGTGTTGTAGTATTCCTCTATTTTCTCCAATGAATAACTTCAGTTTCTGAAGTGTATTTGAACTGGTCCTCTATACGTAGTAACAAAAGGTTAATTATAAGTTCTTTTACTACATTAAGTTGGTTCCTAAACAATTCAAGAAAATAATCATAACTTGGAAGTGACAATGTCCTGCATTTTTCAAGCTAGGTCAAAGTATCAGCTCTTCAAATCCTAGGGTAAAATGAAGTGCCTCATAAGCACCTTACCGAATTTACATGTCCATGAAGCATAAGAAGAAATCAATAAATTCTCCTAGGAACCTCAATGAAATAAGAAAAACTAACACAGCCAAGACCAATCATAGCATATTCCCTGTTCCACTTGCAAGGAAAGACATCTTCAGACTCATACATGCCAAGATAACACCAAACAACCATCAATCCATCATCAATTATTTACTTCTTCAATCTGAAGTGAATAGCTGCAATCCCAAAATCCTATCTGCTTGCCTAAAAATGTTTTTTAAATATTCAATTTACACAAATAAATCACTTTATTCATGGAAGTTAGTGAAATTGTAATTTTAGAGAGGTGCTACAATACACTGCCTTAGCCCCTTCTTTTCTTTAAAAAATATTTTTTGTTATGAAAAAAAAATTAATGCATGGAAGTCAGAGAAGTCAATATTTAGGGAAGCAAATATTGTAGTTGCTTGCTGGATGAAATAGCAATTTTCCTCTATTCAGAGTGGTTCTCTTATGGTTGTCCTACACCTCGACTGTCCAAGGTTTAGGGTTAATATAGTGAAAATAGGCATATTGCCTGTGCTTCTCTGGGTATGCACTTAATTGAAGCTTTGACACTGTTACATTGATCAAGTAGAATAAGTCTAATTGTACAACATACTTCGATTGTTAAATGCTTGGCCTTCAATGAGGATTAAACTTGCATTGTGTTTAGGGAAGCCTTCACGCAACCCAGTCCTATCCTATTAGATAATCATCTGCAGTTGAGCTAAGTAGCTGATCTATGCACCTATGATTTGGTACCTTGTACCCAAAATTCTAATGACTTCCTGATTATTTTGAAAGAAGATTAACTTCTTAATTTGAAACATAAATAACTATAGGCAAATATTGAAATATACCCTGAGGTTTCACATAATAAAATTACGCACTCGTGAAATTTTGATCCAGCTCTACTTCTGTGAGAAATCTGGACACTTCAATATGATCAATTTTTAACCCCTGATATAAAATATCAGGTTATGTTAATTGCATGAGGATAAGCTGAAATACTGGAACCTGTGATACTAAGGCATCATACCTATTGCAGCAGCCTTAGGAGCAGTTCTCTTGATATCTAGTCTAATATTGATTGACAAAAATACACAAGATTGTCTGACAAAGCAGTAGGGAAAGAACAAGAACCAGCGACCAGTAAGCCCTGTATTTCATGAAGTATTAAAAACAAAAAAAAAACAAAAAAAAGAGTTCGTCATTATCAATCACTTAGAAAGTCCCATCAATCTCGAAATTTATTGATACTTCCTGCTTACAAGTCATTGTTATTTTCTTAGAGTTAGTTTTTAAGATCCTTTATATGATCACTCGTCTGTTGGGAAAATGCTAAAGATTCGCAAAGCACATTGCTCAAAGTTCATCAATATAAGCACACCTTATTAAATCTCAGATCATATTAGAACTGAGGGAATCCTAGGAGAAATTCAGTAATAGAAGTAGAAATGAGAGAAAATGGGTTCAACAAGGAAGTTGTTATTGACTGCCTTAGGGTAGGGACAATACTTATATCATGATCACACGAGAACATTGTCTGCTATCTAACTAAAAGGAGAGCATACTCAAGGCAAATTCACCCTTCATTCACCACATTTTCCAAACAATAGATAGCCTAGGCAACAACATACTGCCTCATCCAATGACTCTGTTCTTCCATGAAGTTAAGAAAGTAGTGAAAGAATAATTCTTATAGGTTATGCCATAGCAAGCTCATTTGATTTCTGGTTCTTCAACTAAGATGAGTAAAAGGATCCAATATACATGTCAACTTTTTAGATCGATCTTCTCATCTTTTCCTTTGAAAGATACGTTCAATCTCTTAGAAAGAATGATGCAAAGGATCCTATGACAACAAATTATGAATGAATATCAGACCACAAATATTTCTTTGCCCTTGAAACTTTCCAAGACATGTTCAAATCTGCAAGAACAATTACACAAGCCACTCCAATAAGCTTCTTATGAGCACCCAACTGCAGTTTTAATCACCATTATCACTCCACTCCACCTAATAAGATTAAAAAGCCCTATCCAAGAAACAGATCCCAATAGACATGGTTTGATAAACACAAAGGAAATGCCAACTAGATGGTCTAATCTCATAAACATATACCTAACATAGTAGAAGGCCTTAGAAAATGTAAAGAAGTACAGAACCTATAACTGTGTACGATTACCCGATAACATCATTTTATTCCAACCAGAAACAAGCACCAGATTCCACTTTTAAGAAAAGAAAAAATTGAAAAAAGTTAAAAAAGAATTAAAAAAAGAAAAAAATTATTAAGGATTGACCAAACTCAAGACTTGAATAACAAAATATACATAAATGAAATGAAAGTTTCTACTTGGTCATTCAGATATTTTTGTAACCTCACTTGGTGAATAAGTTGATTTAACAAGATGGTAAGGTAAATAAAGCAATCAAACTGTCCTATGAAGCATCACTTCATCGACTATCAGACAAGTACTTAAAAGCGAAGGGCTGCATTTGATGTCTACCAAAGAAAAAATAAGTTAGAATTAGTAAAGGTCATCTTGGTAATTAAGGAGTGTAAAAAAAGATACGATTAAGAAAGATTTCACAGAATTCACTCCTTGAGCCAAAGCTTCAATTAGACCATTTCGCTTTGCAAGAAGTTTCTCTAGGATGCTAGTGTTTTTCCCCCTTAAATATTCTATAATGAGTCTTTAAAATTCACAAGAAATGGTAATGGGGTAATGTCACTAACCAGTGTCTTTGCATAATTAATGAGAAAGAAATAGTGACCCAAGAATGGTAGCAGAAAGGGAGGAGGGGGGAAACTCTGTTGAAATAAGTCCTCACTTTTTCTTCCCGTGTCTTGTATTTCTTAAGAAACTTAAAGCAAAATAATAATAATAAAAAAAAAAAAATTTTTTTAAAAAAATGCACTGCTTCCTATTCCTTCCTAATCACTTATCTAAAATTAGTTGAGAGCTCGTTTAGAAATGACTAGTATGGCTATCGAGTAAGAATATGATAACTAGAAACTGATACTCATTTCATGGATACCTCTTGTAGAGGAAATAAATACTTGAGAAGTCTTCTAATGAGGTTTTCATATAATATGTCGGAATATCACTCGGCTCGAAAGTTTACGCCTATAGGTATGAGCTCAATTATGTTATATTCATCACTTACACTTTTGAGTACTATCCAATTTGACACTTTACCTATTACATTCACATACATATATACTCTTAACAATCCACAATCAATCCGATGTAATAGTAGCTATAAACAATCCAGAAATGAATATATAAAGCAAAAATTCACCAAATACTCAACATGGTTAACAGGATATTATTGATCATTGATACCCCAAGAATGAGTTTCTATAAGAGTTTTATTCACCTTGAGTTATCTATCAGAGCGGCGCAGGACTTCAAAAAGTCCACAGCAACTCCTCCAAGAAGTTGGTTGCATGCTGCGTCGAGACACTGAGATAATATGCTGTCAAGAAATTTAAAGCAAGCAAGCAGCCATTCGATCAGAAAACGGATCGTTAACAAAAATCAAGAAAGAAATTCAGAAACCATTAGATCTAGTCCTGAGGTACTAACCGGATTTCCTGTGCTTTCGGGAATCTCAGTCTTGTTGCCTTCTTCACCAGCATTACTTGTGTCAACAGCCGGAGCATCATCCAACGTCTGCAATGAATCACTAACATTTTCCTTTGATGCCCCATCAACACCACCTGATGGCTCCCCAACACTCGCATCTGAAGCCGGCCATTTTGTTTCCTCAATTCCCCTTGAGACCACATCTGTTACCACAACAGGAACTTCACTATTCTCATCCACGGTCGGCAATGTTGTTTCTTCAATTCCCTTGGACACAGTATTTTCTAAAACCTCAGGAGAACCATTTATCTCATCTGAAGAGAGAAAATTTGTTTCCTCAATCCCCTTTAACTCCTCGTTAGCCACAACAGAAGAAATCCCATTAGTCTTACTGGAAGATAGGGGAGTTTTCTCCTCCTTTTCCTTTAATTCCAATCCAATAGAATTCTCAACTAGTTCTTCTAGACCTTGATTGAAATGATACAGAGGCGCAGTAACCTCTTTCTCCTCCTCCACCTTTCCCGAATCAACCACCTCAGAACTCTTCTCATCAGCTACTTCCTCTTTGTCAAAACCGTTACTTTTCAAACCCGAATAAACTTCATCCACAGACTCAAAATTCCCATCAACAACAATTTCACTCACGGATTCAACCACAGCTTCGACCTCCTCCCCAACATCCTGAGTTACCACCTCCTCCTTATATTCATCACCCTCAAGTTCCACTTTCTGGGTCCCCTCTAAATTTCCATCTGAAGATTCAACCACACTCTGCACCTCCCTATAGTCTTCCTGTAAATCTACTCTCTGGGTATCCTCTATTTTCCCATTTGAAGGCTCCTCCATTTCGTGAT
The DNA here is from genome assembly GCF_901000735.1 of Corylus avellana. NCBI lineage: Eukaryota > Viridiplantae > Streptophyta > Magnoliopsida > Fagales > Betulaceae > Corylus > Corylus avellana. The sequence continues at coordinate 18,000,355 of NC_081545.1, read as the reverse complement.
CACTTGCAGAAATCACTGAAACAGCACAAAAAGTATACCCTTCTTTTACTTCCTCTTCTCCAACTAAAGCATGCTGATCACTAATATATACTTCCTTCTTACTCCCTTGAACTCCTGTATCAGTTTGCCATAAACAATAATTTAAAAAATAAAAATAGAAATAGAAAAGTAGATTGATAAGAAATAAGTCAAAAGTCAGAGAACGTGAGAGATACGTATCAAGTAGAAAAAGAAAAAGAAAAAAATATATATATACAAGTTAATAGTAATACCTTGGGGTTGAAAATTAGGTAGAGAATGGTAGGTGGGGTTTGTGGGGTTTTTCATTTTCTTGACAGATTTTAGTGCTCTCCGTCTCTTTGTAACTGCTCTTGAAGGCATAGCTGATTGGTTGGTTTACGAAGAACGGTAGATACAATAAAGATCCGCCTACGTTTTTCGCTTGCTCCCTCTCTGTCTCTCTCTCTCTGTCTCTCTCTGTCTTTGACGTTTAATGGTTTTGAAATTGAAACGCTGAAGGAGGGAATGCTCTGCAGGACACATTGGAAACTCCGAAGGGCGGCATTTGGGGAAACGGCTCCAAAAAATTAAAATAAAAATAAAAAGCGGTGTGAAAATGAACTTGTCTCACTCATGAACAAGTTTGACCTCGGTTCGACTTAATTTGGTCTGATTCATTTAAAAAATGAATTGATTGTAAAAATAAAATTATGCTTGATTATTAAACGAGATATACTTGTATAAATTTGGCTCAATTTGATTAATGATTATAAACATGGATCGTATAAGCTAGCTCAACTCGATAGCTCGTTTGTATATCCTTATATGCATATGTATTTATTCTAATAAAAATAAATTATGTAAATATAAGAATGTATATTAGTTATTAAGTAATAAGTATGTTATATAGGTTACTTGAATATGTGTGGGCAATATAGTTCGAGAGACCATGAGGATTTTGTGGTTGCATCACCAAGTTTTACAAAAGATGTTAGTCTTGATCCTCCGGTAGCGGAGGTAGTGGGAGCTCTTCATGCAACAAAATTTTGTAAGGATTTGGGCCTACGTTGTATAATTTTGGAGGGAGACACCTTACAAATGGTGAATGCGGTAAAAGCCTCAGGGCATAATTGGAGTTGTTATGGTCAACTAGTGGCTAACATTAGGCACGTCCTATCTTCTATGAGTGAGTGGTGAATTGCCCATATTAACTTAATATTATTAAGAGAGAAGGGAATGCAGCTACCCACAGCTTGGCCAAGGAAGCTGTTCGACAGGTCACAAATGAGATTTGGATGGAGGACATCCCAAATTGTATCTCTGTTACTGTTTTGTTAGAGCAGAATGCTTTATGTTTTTGATCCATTATCAATATAGTTTGAAGATTTCTCAAATATATATATATATATATATATATATATATATATATATATATATATACTACTAAGTACATATAATTACATATAAAACATGTAACCTAGTTTTGTTGAGTTCACAAAGGTTTTGGCAAGCCGAGTTTGAATAGGGTTTCCAAATTCGGTTTGAGTTTGAGTTGAGTTTGAATATGCAATATTTGGCTTGGCAGCTTGAACATGCAATACTTGATTCAGCTGAGTTCGACTCTAGCCCTAAAGCCAAGCAAGTGAATCTAGGATTTGTATGAAACAAGAATTTGACTTGATTTTTTTGGGTTTACCTCAATTGATTAGTGGGTATGTAATCATGTTTCTTCTATATTGTTGTTGAGATTCAATCTCTTCACTAAACTAATGTTGTTGGATTTATTTAAAATAAATGAATAAAATTATTAATTTTGAATATTTCAAATAATTATGAAATATATTTTATATCTAAAATTTTAATGTGCATTTCATTGAAAGATTTACATCTTTCAAATTCCAAAAGAGATTATTATGATATTTAAGGATTTTGTGGTTACAAAATAGATTAATATGCTATTAAGGTGCCAATTAGGTTAGACTTGGTGGTTTCAGTTTGTGACCATTGGATAAAATGATTTTGGACCATTGAATGTATCCAGAATTGGTGGTTACAATTTGTGACCATTGGATCAAATGATTTTGGACCATTGGATCCGGATCCCCTTGAATTCTAGGGGAATTCAATATTCTGAAATTATGCAATCTTGGCCGTCCAATTTCATCCAAAAGTTTACAAGAAGCCACGTGTCTCACTAATAATAAAATAATAAAATATTATTTACATTTAAAAAAAAATGTAAAATAAAATAATAAAAAAAATATAGGGTGATAGGTGACTGGCCGCCCCATTTTCGCCATAGGGGGTGGCCGGCCACCCCAGCTGAGCCATGAGAGTGGTTTTGGCCACCCCCACCGGTTGGGAGTGGCCAAAGCCATCCCCATAGCTCTTGGGGGGTGGTCGAGCCACCTACAAGGGCCAAACCCAAAATTTTTTTTTTTTTTTATTTGGCCCTTGAGGGCATGGGCAACCGTCCATTGGGGGTGACCGAAGCCATCCCCATGGCTCAGTTGGGGTGGTCGACTACCCCATATAGCAAAAAGCCACCCCATTTTTATATTATTTTATTTATTTGTTTATTATTTTATTTTACATTTTCTTTTTTAAAATGTAAATAATATTTTATTATTTATTATTAGGGGGACACGTGGCTTATTGTAGACTCCTGGATGAAATTGAACGGTCAAAATTGCATAATTTTAAAATCTTGAATTCTCCTATAATTTCAGGAGATCCGGATCCCATTGAATGTGTCCAAAATCACCATAAAATATAACCATTTATTTCCTGTTATTATAGAAAGTATTATTGTAGAGTAACATTCACGCTTCATTGTAATTTGTTTTTTTTTTTTTTTTAAAAAAAATAATTTATATTATTTATCTCATAAAATTAGAGCAATTCACTCTAAAAAAACAACATCAAAAATATAGGGCGGAATGTATGGCATGTTTGACGGCTGTTTTGGCTAAATCATGAGCAGCAGAATTTAATTTCTTCCGCTTGATTTGACAACATTAACAATTTGGAGCGCATTACCTTCTAGAACAATATGTATAAGACCCAAGTCTCTACAAAACTATTTTGTCAAATCAATTAGCACTTAAAAATGAGACAAAATATGTTTTAAAAATAACGTGGTTGCAATCGAGCCTTTAAGTTAATATTTTTAATGTTATTTTGCCTTCATATTTTACCTATTTATTCCATAATAATTCCAACAAATGCTTGACCAAGGAACACTTAAGTACTCGGAATTTTTTTTTTTCTCTGACCGTTCTAATTTACATCCAATTCTTAATTCTTACTGTCATGGTCGTTTAAATTTTTGAACACTCGTCATCAAACTAAGTGAAATATAATGAATTAAAAGAAAATCGTAGAATTTTCTAAAAGTATTAACTAATAAATATTATAAAGTATAAAATATTTATATTTTTAATAATTTTAAAACTTTATTACTTAAAAAAAAAATGATAGATTCAATTCAATTACAATTAGAAGGCAACGTATAATATTTTTTCGGAAAAAAAAAAAAAAAAAATTGTATGTACAAGGTACAAACTCCTATACTTGAACTGTCCCTCATCCAAGTACTAAGCCACCTAAGAATTTAAACCTCGACCACCAATGTGAAAAATTATAATATCCATAAGCCTAGAATAGTACAAGTATTGAACACAAGTGGACCAAAAAGCATGTTATGTAAATAAAACTATGTAACGTAAAAATACTTCGATTCGGACATAAATTCATGCAAACTAATATAATAAGTGACATGTGTCCTTTAATATGTTAAAAACATATGTTTTTAAAGAATTTTTTAAGCCTTTAAGAGTAGGAGATCCTGAACCTTTTCGCCAACCTTTTTAAAGAATTTTAAATTATCTCTCATTCTTTCATTTTCTATTGCATTGCATACAACAATTCTCTCTCTCTCTCCCAATGCTCGTTGGTTCTTAGGCTTATCATCTAGGATAGGAGTTCAATGGTTTCAAAGAAATCTTAAAAGTAGTAAAGTACACACTAAGGCATTAATATGAATCTCGCAATGAGAATCTATATGCTTGATTGGTGTAAACCATTATGGATTTCACTAATATCCTGATGTTGTTGAGTCAGGTTATGATCAATTAGACTTGAAAAAGTGCATGCGGTTCTCATCATCTAGGCCCTTATGCTGTTTTCAGTGGGCAAATACTGCTATAGTCATGCCAAAGTAAAGTAGCTACTCTAATAGCCTCCTCACCTTTTTAATTAGAAGAAAAAAGGTCATTAGACATGGAGGACATGCCAAAGAACAGTGACAATGATTTATTTAGCCATTTTTTTTAGGTTTGAATTTAGCCTTAATTGATGCTTTTAAGTAGTTATAAGTATTTGTCCAACATTACTAGAATCAAGTACTAGCAATAGACTACCTGAATCTCATATTCTTCCTTACATATAAGAAAAACTCTTAAAAAACTATGACTAATGAAAACCCAAGTGAACTAAAAGTGTTATCCTGGATTTAGGGTAGCACTTTCAATAATGTTAGAGAATAACAAAATATTTGTAGAATTTCCATTTTTTTTCCTACGTGGTAGAGTTAATAAACCACATTTAATTTTTTTTAAAAAAAAACTATAAAAAAAAAAAGAAAAAGTCATGACCCACGTGTATCCAATCGTCCTTTTCACACCGCTTTCTCCCCAAAACTTATATTTGTTGGCTCTAAGAGAAAAACCCTAAAAAGAAGCTGTTAGTATTTTGTTGGCTTAATTCGGTTCCAAAATGCAGATGCTACTGTCAAAGAGCTCAAACACTGATATAAAATGCTCAAAATCCAATCTTCACCAATCATAATGTGGATTCATGTGTTATGAACGTCCCTGCAAAGTTTCAACTAAATCGGACCACAAACACTCATCGATTGAAGCTGTTAATCAAGGACCAATTACACTCCTCTGGAATTGTTGTCCGGACACCAATTCCAGCAAGCATGCTTTTTGCTCGCAAGGCCCTGTCCGGACAAGCACTAACCCTGTCCGGACATCCTGTACCTATTATGCCCAACAACGTGTTTTTAGTGGGCCCAGGTCTAGGGTTTGATGTACTGATATATATACATCATTATAGAAGAGAGATGTACGAATTTTCACCCCAGAGAGTTCGTCAGAGGCTATTCTAAGAAAGATCATATGTGGTGAACCTTAAATTGAATCTCTTAGAGTTTGAGTTATTCTTTTGATAAATGTACGATTGAGAAGTCTATCGAAAGGGTCCGGTAAAGGAGAATTATGTTGAAGAAGATTGTGAGGAATGAGACGAGTTGTAGGCTTGTCGATTTTACAGAGCCAAGGTCTTGCAAAGGGTTGTTAGTGTTTCTAGTGTCTGTAATCTTTGGATAATATTTTGATAGTGATTTTCTGGGTTTGGCTGCCTCGGAGAGGTTTTACTTTTATATCGTTTTCTAAAAGGTTTCTTTTTCGTCACCAAAATATCTGTGTCTGATTGCTTTATTGCTTTACATATTTTGGAGCTTGAATTGTTTATTGCTTCATATTATTAATTCCGCATAAATTGTGATAAACAAGTTTTTTGGAGTCGTTAAACATTTTTCAATTGGTATCAGAGCGAGTTCACTCTATTTGGATTAAATTCCTGAGTGAGATCTGTTGACTCCTATTTGCTATCAATACTTCTCAAGGGGAATATGATCTTATAAACTCCTTCAACAATTTGTTGGAAAAAATACTCTTTTAAGACATCAATACACAAATTGTTTTGAGGATTTTCAAGATCTTGAACATGTTAAAGAATCTATTGTTACAAAATTGTCTGAATCACATGCTTTAATTGATTCTTTAAAATCTGAAAATCTTGTTTTAGGTTCTAAAGTTGATTTTTTAGAGAATAAATTAAAGGAGTGAGAAACTCAATTGGAAAAATTCTCTACCAATTCCTTTAAGAATATGCTGCATAAATTTGAGTTAAGTTTTGATTATCATGCTGCTTTGTCTTCTAACAATGATTCTACTTCCGAGATAATATTTGTTAAATCAGAAAAAGTAAAAGACTCTTTGATTAAAAGAAAAACAATAGCTGCCCCAACCTCACAAGGTAAGAAAGTTAAGAAAATTTATGTTGAACCTTGTGTATCTTACCCCATGCATAGAGTCGTCCATCCTCCTAGGAATCTACCTCCTCAAAGGTTTATCCCTACTTGTCATCATTGTGGAAAAGTTGGTCACATTCGACCCAACTGTTTTAAATTGAAACCTCATGTGCATAAAAATAAAAATTATGTTTCTAGGAAAGATTGTGAGGGTTTGGTAATATGGTGATAATGGTCATGGCAACATGAACATGGTCTTCGGGGTGTTGGAATGCCTCCCCATATATGTGAAATTTAAAAATAAAATAACAAAAAATTAAAAAGGTAAATTAAAAACAAAGTTTAAAAAGAAAACTTATTAATATGCAGACTCGAATGACCCCACATGAAACAAAAGAAAAAAAATCAGATCAATAGTTAGTGTAGTAGCTATGCTGCTCTTGGGATGTGCAATCGATCGCACTATGAGGTGCGCTCGATCGCTCTGGTTGGGCGATCGATCGCGCCTCCAGAGGCAGAACAATAACTACTAAAAATATAAAATTAAAACTAAATTAAAACAAAAATAAACTAAAGGGAAAAATTTCAAACAAAATCAAACAATCCCCGGCAACAGAGCCAAAAACTTGTTGTGCCAAATACTACATAAATTAATAGATAATATTTAGTACGTTTTAACTCGCAAGTGTACAAGATCAAAACAATAGTATAGTGCAGCAAGTACGAGGTCGATCCCACGATGATTGTGATTTTGTTTTGAATTAATTAAAATACCAAATTGTCACACATTTGATATTAAGAAAAATAAAAAGATATAAAGATAAAGTAAAGGTAAAGGCAGGGCTTTGATATCCACCACTAATCATACTTAGATAATATAACATTATGCCAATGCTTTGATCATGTTATGCATATCTAATGTTTGTCAACCTAAGGGCATAGCGTATACTCCTTAAGCTATAGATTTTTCTAAGCAACGACTTAGGCATGGCGTATATTCTAACTCTTTTCTTTTCTAAGGAATTTAGCATGGTGTATACTAAGTTGTTCCTTAGGAAATCATATACTCTATGGAAATCGACAAACACATGAGGCATAGGGCATGGGCGTATACTCCCGGTTCCCCATGTTGATTAACCCAAGAACCGTAGTGTGGATTCTTTTGTTACTTTTATTAAACCTAGGACTCGGCCATCCAAATTGATTTAACTAGCTAGTTCATATCACATGCATATGTTGATCAGGCACACACATATGAGGAATTCATGCAAGCAGATATTAATCAAGTTAAATAGCATAACAAGATCATTACAAAGCCGTCAATATTGAAATATTAAATAAGCATAATTAGGGCTTCAATCTAGCCTTCCTTAAGAGTTAGTTACACATAATTAAAATAAAAAGAAAAGAGAAGGGAAATAAAGAACCGAAAACCGCTCCTAGAAGTAGCCTCCAAATTCCTCTCCTTAAGTTGTGCCTCTTCCCAGGATGTTTTTAATTGTGAGGCTTAGAGGTTTATTTATAAAGCTTAGGAGAGTTCTAGAAGCCCTAGTAATCCTAGAAATTTCGGAGATTTAAGTCCAAGTCCAATTAGGATAGAGAAAACCTAAGTCCAAATCGGAATAGGATTCGCCCAGAATTGCGGTCTTAACTTGCAGCGTGATTTTGGCCTTGTGGTACTCCGAATTGGGAAAATTATATTTCACAATAATTTGTATCATTTTGAGTTAGCTTTCCAATGCCGCTTGAATCACCTCAATCAGATATTTGAGCTGAAAGTAATAGTCAAAATACCGAGAGGTATGCAGAATCCAATTTTTCCTCAAATCCGATTTTGACTATTATTTAAGAAATTCCGATTTACGCCTTTCCTTTATTGGATTAAACTTAACCATGATTGGCTAAGCTTAACCATATCTTCTAGGTCTTTCCAATTTGCCCTTTAAACTTGGAATTTTTCCAGAAACGCTTTCTTTTCTTCCAAAAACCTAAAAAACAAAGAAAATACAAAAAAGGAAGTAAAATGACATAAATTAACCAAACTAAAGGATTAAAACATGTAAGTTAAGGGCTAAAAATATAAATATTTTAGCACTTATCAGTTATGATTACTACTTTTATTGTTTTAAAACCTTTTGGTATTATGGCAAGCCTTTGCACCACTTCCTTGTTTAACGAGACTTGCTTCAAAAAGTGTTTTCAAAAGCTTCAAACACCTCTTGACTCCTTGTGTTTACTTGCCTTGTTAAGAACTTAGGAAGAAGGAACCAACCTATAGCTTTAGAAAGGAGCATTTCTAAGAATTGTTGACTAAACCATAGCCCCTGGACGAACACTCGTCCTGGGAACGAGCGCTCAACCAGGGGCGAGCACTTGTGCTCCCTAGTCCCTTAAGTGTCTCAAAGTCTTGACATCCTTTCTCGTTAGATGCACCCTCATAGAAATTCTCTAGTATAGCTTCTGACGACAAGTCATGTTTCATTACAACAGGGATTCGTGATGTCAGAGGACATAAGCAAGTGTACAAGGTAAGTAACCACTTACGAATACTTTTCTTAAAAAATGTGGGATATGTCAGTTGACTGAAAACGCGCATGATATGAGCATGTCTACTTTTTATAATAACATGGTAACTACTTTAATAACTTATTGATAAGATGCATTGTATGACATGATACACAGGTACGTGCGGTATAATGGTCATGGGCTTACTATATAGACTTGATTCTATGGTCAAATGTGTGTGTTGTTATATGTGCCTTTGATCCAAAGGTTGTTTCATGACCGGCGCAGCCTTAACAAACGGTCACTACAGGATGTACATAATTAGTGGTGTGGGCCACCCTAGGTCGGACTCAGTCGTGCCACTAGTGTTATGGATGGTAGCGTACAATATCCGAGGCACCGGTGTTGTATTACAAGTCCCTCGGGACAGCGCCAACCCTTCTGAGAAGGGGTAATATTTCGGGTAGACCATATATGATAGTTATGACCTATAAATCATTAGTTTTATGCATTAAAATACTTAGGCGATTGCCGCTAAGAGTACACCACTCTTTTATTATCCAAACAATATTTTTATGGTGTATTAACGGAGACAACACTTCTTTTTTAAATGTTTACCAAAATTGCACATTTACTCTGTTTAATAATTGTGAGCTCATGTAGTACCTAATTGTAAGGATTACTTACTAAGTCTTAGACTTACGCTGTTATTACTCTTTTAAGGGATATGTTTCCAGAAGCCAGAAGTGGCACGGATGCCACTACGGTCTTTGTTTAAGAATCTTCATGCTATCATTAGGTTTGTTTATCAATCTATTAGTTGCTACATGTCTTGAATTTCGAGGAATATACTTGTTCCATGATATTTAATAGTTTTTCTAAGATTTACCTTTTACCTTCTTATGCATTAACTCTGATAATGCTTAGAGGTGCGGTTCCCCATTTAGCCACTAGTTGGTTAAACTGAGGTAATTGCCAGTAACCCTACCAGGTTGGCTGAGGTTGGTTTTGGGGGTGTTACACATGATCCATGTCATTTTTAAGGATATGGACCCGGTTTGGCTAAAGTCCATGTGGGTCGATGGAAGAACCCCACGGGTGGAGATGATTGAGATTGTCATCATGTTGGCTTTACTTAAAATTAGGCATTGATTTGTTATCTTATTTTCAGACAATTATTCTATGGTTTGTAACCTATTTTGATGATTAGTCTTTGACTAGTATATTTAGGAGATCTATCTAGCCTAGAAAAGGCGAATTTGTCTACACCCTAGTTTAGTGTAATTTAGGTAGACAATTTCTACTAACTTAAGATAAATTATGCTTATTCATTGACTGTGTGTAACTTATTAAGATATTTGATAGTCTATACCTAGGGAAGACGAATCGTACCACATCTAAAGATTAGGCAGATGTTCGTGCCAACCGAAGATGGATTATATTTATTTCTTAATTATGTTATTTTCTTAACGACTCGAGTGCGACAAGCCCTATATCATGCATATAATGAAATTTCCTTATTAATTTATTATTGACCATTGTCATGCGGTTAGTAATGAAATCAACCCCCTATTCTCTTTCTCTCTCATCACAACCTACTGTTACTTTATTTTATGTATTTACTTGATAAATCCAAAAACATACAATCATCTTTTAATTAAGTTATTTTTAATTTTGAAGAACTTGATAACAACATCAATGCAGTTCTTGAGGTCTGACACCCTCAATATAGCCATATCCTACAAGGATTCGTCCTATTGCGAGTGATATTTTATTATTGATATATTTTTGCACACAAAAAGACCACATCAGGCTCTAACATCAATGGGAAAATACAGTCAAACCAACCCACCCAAGTCTTATTGGACCACAATAAGAGAAGGTTGGAGGAGGAGCAAGCAGAAAAGAAAAGGTTGAAGGAGGAGACGACATAAAAGAAAAGGTTGGAGAGAAACCGTCAGAAAAGAATTGGTGGTGGAGGAGCCTGAGAAATTTTTTGTTGATTATGGAGAGAATAGGTTAAGATCCAATGTTTTCATTTTTATACCATTTTGGTGTTCTAAGCTGGTGTGTCTATCTCTAAGTGGAGGGCACAAAGTATATAGTTTGTGCTAGGTCCGTATACAAGTTATTCTCTTTTCACTATATAGCTTGTATAAAAGTTGGGGCATTACAAATCTCCCACCTGCAACCCACTGGGTCGAATCTCCCCCTCGAGTGAATTGTGGAATAGGATACCGGCCTTTTCTAGGGTGGATCTCCGTTGAAGGTGGCCGGGATGAATAGTGTCTATAGGAACCTTGATTGCTTGCATTCAGGCGGTAGACCTTGAGAGAACCGCTTTAAATCTGTGCAATAGTTGTAAATCATGAAATTCTTTTGCACCCATCGAAGTTTGTTCCATGCCTTGGGGTCCAAGGGATAATTGGTGAACTTGTGGTGGCAAACACTAGATGACGCAATACAGGCATCAACATTGAAGTTTCTATAAAATGCTGTGAAAGGAGCTTTTGACCAATCAGTCTTAATAGGCTCTCCTCCTGGTCCTCTTGTAGCCCAATCATCAGCATTCCAAATGGTTGAGTAAATCCTCATGGGTTGGCTTTTGGGAAATGGAACGCCAATGGATTCCAAGTTGTTGAACACTCTAATAGGTATGTTATCCACCATTAATCTGAAAAAGGAAAAGACAATTTATAATGACATGTGGGGAAGTTGTAAAAAAGATTCAAGGTTGAATGACTTTTTACATTATCTTTCGGGGGCTCCATATGATTGAATAGGTGTGGAAGTTCTTCGTGGGATCAAACCATAGATGGAATTGTTGCTCCCTATTCCCTTTTCCTTGAGAATAGACGTTTGTACTGAGTATGTACGGTTTTCCAGCCAAGTTCCCCAAGAACTCGAAGTCAACCTCATCATGGGTTGGTCCTTGAGAAGAAAGCTACATAAATCTTGCTATAAATTAGTTTGCTTAAGAGCCACACACAAAATATATTGTATATCAACTATATCTTAACCATTAATTTGTACGCAAAACTGTTTTTAGGCATTATTTTCCTCAAGCTTGGATTAGTTATCTTAATTAGTATTATAAAAAAAGGAAAACTGCACTTACACCTTTCGAAGTATAAGCGGTTTTACAATCATAGCATCAAAGTTTAAAAATTTGTAATACGGGTATCATATGTTTCAATCATTTTTAATTTCATCATTTTTTGTTAAAATGTCCAAAATACTAAAAAAAGAATAAAAATGATGGTGACCACAATAAGTTGTGGGTAAGTCCAAGGTATTTTTGATTTTTGATTTTTGATTTTTTTTTTGAATTTTTACCTTTTTTTTTTTTTTTGAATTTTTTAAATGAGGACATTTTAAACATTTTAAGAAAAAAGAATTGAATTAAAAGGGGTCGAAACATAGAATACAATATTTTAAATTTTATTAAGATTATGATTGTAAACATAGTTATTACTTTTGAGCGCAAAAAAAGGTTTCCCATTAAAAATGACATGCGAAATGGAAAAAGAGTTGCATACTAACATAATATGTTGTGACAGTGCCAGCTGAGTTTCCATTCACAAGCTTAATTTGCATGTCGATTCTTCCAAAAAGGTACTCCTTTTTGGAGCGAATACCAGACCCAGAAGCCTTGTCAAGTGAAAGCGTGAGAAATTGGCCACCATTGCGTATCACCGCGCGGCGATCACCAAACAAAATGTCAAAGTCACGGTAGAAATTGCCAGCCAAGGCGGAGATCAGAACACTCATAAATACATAAAGAAACAATATCAGGGAGACCTTGGAAGAGGAAGACATTTTCGTTATATTTACATGAATAGATCTCCACAAAAAGAAGAGGTTGAACCTTCTATATATATAGTAGGAGCAAACATTGATTATAGCTTGCAAAGTGGCCTTTAATAGTTTTGTGCAATTAATATGAGGTTGTGTGATGTATAAAAGTTGTGTTAGAGCTGGCAAGACTATAAATTTATCTCAAAGCTGGAAAGAAGTTAGCCAATTTATAGGAGATAATACGAAGCACATATCATAAACCGAAAAATGGTAGAGATCGGGTTGTGAAGCAAATTTTCTTGTGTTTGTATGTGAGAGAGAGAGGAAATAATTTTTTTTTTTTTTTTTTAAATCATGTAGAGTTGGAAAATTTGATAAAAAGGATTTTCGTTTGGTGAGTGTATTTTTATTTTTAAAAATAAAATCATGAAATACTCAATTTAAAAAAATAATAATATACATTTATTCAAACCGATTGTGTTCATTCATTTTTTAAAGATTTTTTCATAAACTCATTTCATAAAGTTATAATTTTAAAAAATCAAGCCCATATTTTTCATGTACAATCTTCACTACAAGAAATTTGGCCTTTAAGCGACCACAACTTTCGTCACTGAAAACTCAAAACTTGATAGCGTTTGTCGCTAATGTCATCACTATTTTTTCGTTGAAATAACAATATTAGCGACAACAAAAATGGTCGTCACAAATATTAAGCTTTTAGTGACGACAAAGTCATCACTTATATTGCTAAAGCGTCGTCGCTAAGAAACTACAAATGCACCCAAAATCGTGGCTAATACTCTATACTATTAGTAACAACTAATGTTGTCGAAAATTAAAAAAAGGGAAAAATATAAAAAAACTCTCCAAACTAACATCCGTTTTTTAAAGAATTTCACAATGTTTAAAATGTGCTAAAGTAGTCCATTAAACTACCAAAGTGTGTCAAAAAGACTACATCTTTTTTTTTTTTATTTTATATTCCTATAATACTCTTATTCTTTAAAAAAAAAATAAAAAAAAATTAATAAATTAATTGTTTAAAAAAAAAAAAAAAAAAAATGAAAGGGGTGGGCTGCCAGTTGAGCCAACCACATGGTTTAATTTTGTATTTATCCATATTTGTTATACCGCACAAGTGATTTGTAATTTAAGCCAACTACAATGACTAATTTTTTATTTATTCGAAAAAAAAAATTGTATTTATTCCCCCTTGGGTTTTTTTATTTATTTTTTTAATTTTTTTGTTTAATAAATAGTTTAGTTTATTTTTTATTTAGTTTTTAAAAGAATGGGAGTATTATAGGAATATATAAAAAAAAAAAAAAGGGAAAATTATAGTTTACCCCCCCCGAAGTTGACAGCATTTTTTAATTCGAACATCAAAGTTTTAATTTTTGCAATTCACCCCCCAAAGTTTCAAATTTTTGCAATTTGACCAATTGTGTCCAAAACTTCCCATATTGCCCTTAATTTTTATTTTTTTATTTTTTATAAAAAATTTAAAAAAAAAATTCGGGGTGGCTCCTTTGGCCATTTGGCCATTTTTGCACCCGCAAATTTTTTTTTTTTTTTTTTCATAAAAAAAAAACCTGGGGCAATATGGGAATATTGGGATAATATTGGTTGAATTGAAATAAATTGGAACTTTGTGGGGGTTGATTTCAAAAATTGAAACTTTGATCTTTGAATTAAAAAACGCTGTCAACTTTAGGGGGGTAAACTGTAATTTTCCCTAAAACAAATATGTGGCCTTTTTGACATACTTTGGTAGTTTGATGGTCTACTTTAGTACATTTTGAACATTGTTGGGCTCTACCACAAATAGTTGTTAGTTTGGAGGGTTTTTTTTTTTATTTTTTTTATATATATATATATATATATATATATTTCCCAAAAAAAATAATAAAATCATACGTTTTAAAATTTTCAACCTATTAAACATTAACTAAACCAATGAACATGTTTCTTGGCCTAAATAACTGACACAACCCTGATGAATGGGTCATACTTGAGATTCTTTGAAGTCTCAAGACCATAAGATATTATCTCATGATCCTCCTTAGGACCCTCACTTGGAAGTAAAAAAGTTAGTTTGAACCTTTTTCCCTTTGTCCATTATGACAAAAAGGGGAAGAAGTTGTGAGAGCTAATTGGAATCTCTAGTAGGGAGTGTGTCCAATTGAGGGGGAGTGATCTATTGTGTTCTTTAATTTTTCTTGGTTTTAAGCTATTAATTAGCTTCATGGACAATTTTTTTTTTTAATTAACTCTTGATTATTCTATTTATGATAAAATGTGAATTAGTGTAAGTTGGAATGGAAATTTTGATATTTCTTTCTGAATTACAAGTTCGTGAACGAATGATGATATGTGTGTATGAACTCTTAAATGGTGCATGATATCCCTTATCACACACTTTTTATGTTAGTTATATATTTTCGAATCTCGATACTTGTAATGAGTTTATTGTTGTCTCCAGAGAACATGTACATTTCACGTTCTATCATTCTTATTTTAGTAGTGGTTTGTTAGACTGGGGTGAGATTATAATTGTTGGTTTTTCCTCTATTTTTTTTATTTATCCCTAATGTTGTTTGGTTTTGTAATTGAATGGCCAAATGTGGAGATTGTTAGATTTTAAAAATTGGCCTTATTCGTTATTCAAAACCATACTTGTTGAACCTTAAATGTCCCAAGTGTTTTGGTGTGAAAAATGTGGTTTTTAGAGGGTTTTATGAAATTTTGTCACATAGCCATCTTGATGTTCTCTCATATGAAAGAACAAATGCTCCCGGCTTGCTTTCGTCAAATAGCTATAAGAAGCCTGTCATGATGATGTAGCTCAGAAATGTCTCAACATGTCTTCTTCATAAAGACATTAGGAAGCCATCACAACGTCACTTGCCAAACCTATCAAATGTCAGGAAGTTGGTGTGAATTTCGTTATGACGCCGTGGGAAATTTCAGATGTTAAAAATAAATTCTTTTCCTCATTTAATTCACTTCTTTCTCTATCTCTCAAGGGATCCCTTTACCCTCGTGAAAATTTTTTTGCCCTCCATCAACCTAGAATCACTCTAGAAGTTATTATCCCTTCATCATTGTTGACCCTAAGTGATGTCTACTTAAAAAGCTTGAAGATTTCTACCATTTGAGGCTTTGTTTTTGATTTCATTCAAACCAAACCATACACAACATTGGTCCACCAAAAGAGTCTGTCGATGGGTTTGTGAGGAAAGGTCCACCTAGCATTTCCTTTCCTCTATTTTAATAGTTATGGAACCCATGTCACTTTATTAGATGAGCTTGTATGAATTAACAAATTTATGTTGGTTCCAATTTTGGTCATCTAACAACAAAACTGATTTAAATGTTTCATTTTGGAGAACAATAAAAGGGCATTTGTCATCGTCTTCCCCTCTTCATCTAACCTAAAAGCTCGAACTGAAACTATGAAAGAAAAAAAATGTCGAGACGTCATTTTGCGCCGCATGAGTCGTTTGCATTTTGAGTGGGTGGTTGAGGGTAGTGTCAATTGTCCTTGATGAGTAGCTGATGGTGGACAACTAGAACATTCGAGGAATTTTCTATAGGGGGTAAGGAAAACTTTTAGAGCTTGAGGGGGGAGGCACTTGACCACTCTCAAGCTCTGCTTCCGCTGCCTCTGTTTATATGAGTTTGTATCGTTTAATAATCGAGCTTCGTATTTACAAACGGCTTGTTTAATAATCAAATCGGCTCAAGTATGTTCGCGAGTAGCTTTGTTTATTTAATAACCCTAACATGGTGCATAATCAAATTCCATATTTTGCTTGTCACTGGTATAAAAGCCTTGGATTCTTAGGGTCCGTTTGGGAGTGCGTTTTTTTAAAAATAATCTGCGTTTTTAAACCAAATCACAATTT
>NC_081545.1:17974885-17983941 GCF_901000735.1 Corylus avellana | reverse complement strand
TCATTATTCTAAAAAGAGAAGACCATTACACTTACATGGCAAAGAGAATTGAATTAATCAACTGAAGCCTTCCTTCCTGCATCAGAGAGGGTTCTACTTGCTCAGCTCTTTGGAAGCAATCTTCTCAGCCAACACCACAGAATCATACTTCTTCAATTTACAAGAAATAAAGGCAACCCCCATATAACTCACTGGGAGTTACCTTCTTGATACCCCCAAAATACCCAACAACTGATTCTTAACATGCCTTGCAACTCTACAACTAAACAAACAGCTCTAGTCAAGGTTAGCAGACAACCCTAACATATCCCTAAATTGAATCAAACACTCCTTGACCATAGCAACAGAGTTTAACTCACTCCTCCATAAGATAAGAAGGTCAAACAAAGATGCCTCTATGGTGTTCTTGGTCAGTCTTTTACGACTCTCATATCTTTGGTAATTAATATCCATTTGATAGACTTATTTGAGTGTCCCATCTACAACTATTGCTAACAATAATACCACAATCAGGAAACAAAGGGAAGTGATCCAATAAGATCCTAGGGAGCCTCCGTTGAGAGACATTCGGAAACTGGGCTTCACAATCAGGAGAGAGAAGAAACCTAATAATTTTGGACCACGATAGAGGATCACGATTATTGGACCATGTGAAGTTCCTGCCTACAAGAGGGATATCCATGAGACCCAGTTCAAAGATGACTTTGGAAAACTCCAACATAGTTGGAATGATGGGTGTTGCTAGATCTCTCAATCTGGTAACATATATTAAAATCTATCCCAATACACTAGGACAACTCCCACCATCTAGTCAACCCACCCAATTCATCCTAAAGCATTTTCTTGTCTTTGTCGTCATTTGGACCATAAACACATGCAAAAGGCCACTCAAAATTATCGTCGACACTTCTAAAGGAGCAAGCAAATGAAGCAAATGAAAATATACCCACATTCCTCAATTTTTACCACAACCATCTTATTCCATATGAACAAAATCCCTCTGGAAGCTCCTCGACCCCAAATAACACCAAACACCAATCCCCATATGGAAAACCCCATAAACTGCCCACAATGGCCCTAGAAACAAACAGTTTAGTTTCTTGTGAACAAACAATGTCAGCCTTCCAATCCCTAAAAAGACTCTTAAACCTCAACTTTTTATCGTTCTCATTCAGCCCTCTCACATTCTAGGATAAAATCTTAGGCTTCATTAAGAACAAGTTGGAGACCTCTCTTTACCTTTACCTCTGCTAGAATGACCTCCCTAAAAGTCATAATTGATTATTACTTATCAAAAAAAAAAAGTCATAATTGATTGAACAAACTAATCTCTTTAGTTCACATTGCCCTCTGTTCATTGACTTAGAAAGGGAGCTAGGAGAACTAGCTGGACCATTTTGGTGTCGACTTGCTTTAATGGCTGTGAATAGAACCATCAACTCATCCTCGAACCTCTCACAAGACAACCCCACATTGTAGGAGCTCGTCATGTTTTGAACCACCCAATCTGAAGAAACTGATTCTGGCGAAGGTTGTTCTTCAACTACAACAAGGGGTGTACTAACAGGTTCACTTTCCTTTGATCCCTTCCTCATGGTAAAGCACCATTTTTGAAGAAGAAGGCTCCTTTTCTTTGTAGCAACCAACCAGACTTGTACCAGCATCAAATTCTTCCGATAGGGTTACCCGCACTATTTGGAGCTCTTGTCCCATTCTACTACCTTCCCCCAAACTGTTGTAAGGAAACAGGAGGATCCCATGGTGTAAACCAGGGAAAGGCAACCTCTCCACATCTTTGTTGTCACGAGCCCACCCCAAAGCCTTAAGAACACCCACAC
Source organism: Corylus avellana (assembly GCF_901000735.1). Classification (NCBI taxonomy): domain Eukaryota; kingdom Viridiplantae; phylum Streptophyta; class Magnoliopsida; order Fagales; family Betulaceae; genus Corylus; species Corylus avellana. The sequence continues at coordinate 17,982,103 of NC_081545.1, read as the reverse complement.
CATCTGTCCTGCCGGAGCAAAGATCGACCTTCTCGACAATGGAATTAATTGAAGGTACACCCACTTCCATAGGCCCATCCCACCCACAACCTAAATGGGGCCGCCTGCAAAGCTCCCAAAATCTACAACCCTCTAAAAGCTCCCGATCTCCTCCATTCCTGGCGGCGTCTATTGCAGGAGGTAACAATGTGCTGGAAGACCTCCTTGCTGTTCAACAGGGGGACTTGAACCCACTCCCAAACCCGCGCCCAAAACAACAGCCCCCACACCCGATTTAATTCTCCACGTAGAAATGGTTTTGGGCCTGGGCTGAGGCTTACTTAAAGCATGGGCTGAAACATGCTCCCTAAAAGAGTGGGCCAACAAAGAAGGATGGCTTGGACTATGATTGCCTGAGCCCACTGATAAAGATGACTGGGTCCTCCCATTTTGTGCAGCCTTTAATTCCGAAAAAGTTGTGGGCTGATGAGAAAGGGGTCTTGGGTCTGCTTCGGCACTTGAGCCCAAAGATGGGATTCCTCACCCTAACTTTTAGGTCCGACCTTACTTAAGACTTTGGGCTCAAATGCATGGCTCGAGCCAAAGTCTTTGGTTCTCGCCTCGATGGGTCCATGCACTTTGGATTGGCTTAGATGTTGCGAACCCAAGGCAGTGGATGCCCACCCCCCGTTGGGTTTGGGCTTTGACTTCTCCACTCTTTGCAAAGCCTGCACTACTCCCTAGCCCTCGAGAACCCTGACCCACCTTCAGCCTGTCTAAACAATGTTCAATTTCTTCTTTTTGACTAAAAGCATTCACAGCAGCTTCCTCGTTATTTTTCCTAAGTTTAGGAAACCAAACTACTTTTTGCCTCCCTATTAAAATACACTCCACAATAGCTTCTCTTTATAGTTCCATATAACATTAAAATATTATTTGTTTTACTTTTGTTTTGTTTTTATATTCATTTATTTTGCATAGGAAAGGAAAGTATGAGAGGAGAGAGAATGTCATTCTATTATTATAATAAATCATGTGGATTGCTACAGTTCAATCCTAATGTATAGGGAAGATATAGGGAAGCTGGTGTAGGTGAGTTTTTATGATTTTTTTGAGATTTTCCCTATGTGTAGGGAAGGGAAGCAGCTTTAGGGTAGCTGCTGGGAATGCTCTAAATAATAGATCTTTGAGTATGCATATGTCCAAAGAATTACCCAAATCGACTCTGGGATCAACAATTTCTAACAATGCCGTTGCAAAAGCTGGGATCTCCAAACGCTACCCCTGAAGTTCCTCCCCCACTAACACCCTACCCTTATGTTCCCTAAATTTTTAAAAAAGCACCACTTACCTTCTGCACTATGGCAGATGCCGGAGATTGCCCCAACCCTACTAGAGCCTCTGCATACGTCCTCATTCCGACAACTTCAGCCAGCACCTTATCCTCTACTGCTGAAGAGCTGCCATCCACTCTCGTGCTAAACCCTCTGAGAGATTTACGGGATGGCAGAACCTTATACCCATTGCTGAAAGTCAACTGGAGGAAGGTCAAAGCCTTATGCGTCTCAAGTTTTCAACTCCTCCAGCCCTTCCTCTCTCGTCCTTCTAGTAAGATGATGAAGGCTCTTTGCCTGCCACTACCGCATTTCACAAGAGCCGGATACTGGTTATGGCTAAGATATTGGAGCTCCTTTTTGCGATAAAGGCTTTGTTCCCAACTTTAGAGGATTTCATGAAATCCTTTGGTGTGTCTCCTTGCAATAGAGACTCAATAGTACCCAACAACCAAGCGACATTAACCTTCACCAGAAGAATTGCTTGAGAAACACCCCTACTCCTCTCAACTATGTGTAAAACCAAATCTCCGTTCACTACCAAAAGCTCAAAGACCTTAGATTCCCCCTACTCCTCTCAACTATGTGTAAAACCGAATCTCCGTTCACTACCAAAAGCTCAAAGACCTTAGATTCGATGAAAACCCCATAATGAAAGCCCACACCAAAACCAAGCCCTAACGCCTTTACTGGAGTTTGAAAAAACCAACTCTACCCATCACACTACCCAGCCCAGAGAGAGGTTGAAAAAAAAGAAAAATTTGTAGGCACATTTGATCATTAAGAAGAAGAAATGCTTGCCTAAGGTTCAGAGCGTGCCAACACCACCTCCTTCACGTCCAATAACAACACTAAAAGGAATTCTGGACTATTCTTCATACAAGAGTACCAAAATACGACCAGACTAACGATACATCATTGGTGAGAATCCCATAGTAGTCTTTCGTGGTTTCTCTCTTGAATATAAAATTTTCCAAACATTATGATTACTTATCAGAAAAACGGAACATTATGGCCAGCTTTGTTCTTCATTTCCTTTGCAAATCTGTTAGAAAATAAGGTTTAAAATAGCATTAGTCATGCAAAGTAATATCTTAATTTGGTCGTTCATTAAAAGGATACCTATAGAAATTCACCTTGAAGGAGAAAGACCAGAACAGAATACTGCTTTATAAAATCCTTTTGGAGTGAGGAATATTACTCTTAGCCAGAAATTCTTCTTCGAAACTCTAGGACTTTTCAACCTCATGAAAATTGAGCAAATATGCATTTGGGAAATGCCATTGGCTCGGACGACTATCGGCAAAAAACAGGAGAAGTTATAGGAGCATAAGAAACTGATATAATGTGTTAAACAAATTGGCCCGTGCACATTTAATGTATGGGCATGTTTCTATCATAAATTACATGAATTAAGAACACATGAAATAAGAAACCTATAGCTATCTCCCATTCAATGTAGATGTGAAATTATTCGATTTTCTTCTGTTTAAAATTTGGATGAGGGACTTTAATTTTGGTTTTGGTTAATATCATTTTACCACTTTATGATACGACTTGGAAAGATAAGAGTTAAGCCCCAGGTTCTATTTTAACTGACATCTTTAGAATTTCATTAACTGGCAAAAGCTGCTTTTTTTTTTTTTTCTAAAAAAAAAAAGAAATAAGGTTAGTGGTGAAGCATGCAGTTTGTCTCCATGAATTCCTTATCATTGTTAAAAGTATTTCTTCATATGCCTTCAGTCGCCATTGAGACCAAAGGAGTTTGTTCATGATGTGACATTGACTCTGTCAATTCATATGGAGGAGAGGGAAAGAAAAAGAGAACTTTATACCAACATGTAGATATTCATGGAATTACAGTGTGTATGAAGTCCTTGATGGAAGGGTGTGCATTCACCATATCAAATTAAACTGTTGCTCTTTGCTGTTGCTACTAAAGGAGTTGGTTTCTGTTTCTTCATTCTAATACATTTCGATTGCAATTACAGGTGAGGAAACTTGAAACATCCCTTGTCAGCCGCTGGTTTAGGAGAGGGTTGAAGCCACCCAGTCACAGCCTGTTGTCAGATGACATGCTTTGTATCAAAGATCCCCCACCTTTGTAAGAACATTATTGGATGTATGCAAGAGCATAGGTTGGAACGGCATGAAAAGTTAACACTTTTGTGCATCAATTTTTTTTATTATTTCACCACAATCTCTCTTGAAAATTTCAAAAAGTACAGGATATAAACGTGGTAACTAGTTTTTTTTAAAAAAAGAAAAAAAAGATAGTTAATTGAAGAGAGGACAAAGGAATAGATGGGGGATATAACCATAAATAGAATTGAACATAAGAATTTTGAAGATTGATAAATGCTAAAGAAACTAAATAAGAAAAATGCTGAAGTAGATAAGCAAACTATTTTCCTTGCCTGTAGGTTTGTTTGTCCCTGCAAAATTTCTTAGACTTGCTTTTCTGAAAATTAGATGAAATCCGTTTCTACACTGTATACTTCTGGCCCTCACTAACTTTTCACTTGGTTGTAGAAGAAGCATGCCTTACGGCTGGATGCTTCATGTGTTTTATTTACATCCACACGGTCTTTGCCAGGATGGTCTATTTTGAGTCCAAATTGACTTGCATTCTAGCCTTTGGGTTACGCTTATTACCGGGGGAGATCTCTGATGATGATTAAGTTAGTAAGAATGGTTGAAATCGAATGATTGAGAGATAGAATTTTAGTGGAAAGAATCTTTGTGTGATTGTACCAAAAATGGTGGCATATCTTCCCCTAATGTGGGGTATCTCTTGACAAGATATGGCTTTGGGTAGGTATCAACTGCTGATATAAGGTACAACCTTGGCCTAATGTGACACCAAACTATGACCCTGTTTGGATATGGCGCTAAATTACGGCTCATTGGCAGGTTGTTAGTTGTTACCATGATTTGATGTGCTGGATTCTACACTAATTAGCGAATAGGACAAGATTGAGGTGGTTATTTTCTGTGCTCTTAGAGCATTCTCAGCAGTTTTTTCGTCATTTTCCCTACATTTAGGATTCAAACTACTTTTTGTTTCTCTATTTTAATATACTCCACAATAGCTTCCCATACTATTTTCCTATATCATTAAAACATATATATTTTTTTTACATTTTACTTTTTTCTCTCTCCATATTTTCTTCTTCTTACCCTTTGCACTATGCTTTCTTCTTTCCTCATGCACTGTGTGAGCTCTAATAATAGACCAAATTTCCTTCTCCAACAACATTTCTTCCTTTCTTCCTTGCCGATGGGTTGCCCAGCTCTAGTAGACCCAACAATTGTTGTAGTTCTGCCAATTCCAATTGGGGAAGGCTGAGCTCTTGGGGAATCTTTACTAAAACTTGATTTCTTTGTGGAGAATTGTGTGTGAGAGAGATGTGTTGGTAGAAATAGGACTAGAGGGTATCTCAGAGATTTTGTGTGATGGAAGTTTGCCGAGAACGCTGGGCTGGGCATGTTGAAGAACTTCCAGAGAATGAGGCGGAGATGTTTTGGGTTTCTCCGATCTTTGCTGTTGATTCCTCCAATGAGCTCTCCGCTCCCGCCTCGCCTCCTCCGTGCTCTCTCTCGCTCTACAAGAACCAAAGGGAAAGGGAGAATTAATTGAACAAAGAAAAAGAAGAAGGGTAGGGGAAGATGTACTGCAGGTGCGTGAAGAAGAACATAGGTGAGAGGAGAGAGAATATCTAGTTTTATGATTATAATAAGGCATTGGATCGCTACAGGATTGCTACAGTGCAACCCTATACATTTGGTTATACTGTAGCGATCCTAATGTTTAGAGCATTCGCAGCAACTTCCTTCTCATTTTTTCTAAATTTAGGAAACAAAACTACTATTTGCTTCCCTATTCAAATACACTCTACAATAACTTCCCTTTATATTTCCCTATAACATTAAAATATTACTTTTTATTTTATTTTTATATTCATTTATTTGCATAGGAAAATGTGAGAAGAGAGAATGTCCTTTTATGATTATAATAAACTATGTGGATTGCTACAGTTGAACTCAATATAATTGTAGCAATTCTAATGCATAAGGAAGATATAAGGTGTATTGGGTTTAACTGTAGCAATCTTAATGTATAAGGAAGATATAGGGAATCTGCTGTAGGTGAGTTTTTGTGATTTTTTTTTAGATTTTCCCTATATGTAGGGAAGGGAAGCAGCTTTAGGGTAGCTGCTAGGAATGCTCTAAGCACTAGCAGCAGATGCCTTATATGCCATTCCCTTCTCTATGTTTAAGGAAAATTTCAAAAAAATCACAAAAACACACTTACATCAAAAGCCCTATATTTAACCTACACCAAATGTTATCTACAATGTTTCCCAATGCATTGAGAAACACTGTAGATACTCAATGTTTTATTAAATTATAAACCAATCATTATATCTCCTTGAAATGTCCCAACAATTCCCTCTCATCTCTCATTGGCCACAATAATAAAAAGAAATAGTATTTAATTCATATAGAGAAAAATAAGGGAATCTATTGTGAAGTTTTTTTTTTTTATTTTTATTTTTTTTATTTTTTTTTATTTTTATTTTTTATAGGGAATCAAAAAGTAGTTTTATTCCCTAAATTGAGGGAAAATGGTTGGGATTGGAAAGCTGCTGCTAGTACTCTGTATATGCCCTATATGCCATTCCCTTCCCTATGTTTAAGAAAAATTTCAAAAAAACCACAAAAAGGCAACCATATCAAAAACCCTATATTTAACCTACACTAAAGGGTATCTACAGTGTTTGGAAACATTGTAGATACTCAATACTTTATTAAATTATAAATTATTCTCTCCTCTTTTCTTCACATATCCCAACAATTCTCTCTCATCTCTCATCTCTCATTGGTTGCAACGATAAAAAAAAAAAAAGTATTTAATTTATATAGGAAAAATAAGGAAATCTATTGTGAAGTTTTTTTTTTTTAATTTTTTTTAGGGAATCAAAAAGTAGTTTTATTTCCTAAATTTGAATAAAAATGGTTGGGAAGCTGCTGTTAGTGCTTGTAGAGGTGATATAAGGACTTTTCTGTAGGTGGCTTTTTATGACTTTTTTTGACATTTTCCCTAAATTTAGGGAATTGAACCACATATAGGGGAGCTGCTGTGAATGCTCTTATCCCGTATACTTCTTATGCAATTATTAGGATGATATATTGGCTTCCAAGGCCCAAACAAGGTCCGTGACTTGGGCCTGAGGCTTGATAAACCTAGTCCAAACAGTGGGCTTAAAGGCACCGAGTGAATATCAAGGGATACCTCAATCAGCTGGGGACCACGCCTCATGAAGTGTAGGTCACTAGTTCGAATCCCCCTCCCCTTGTGTGGACATGTCAAAAAAAAAAAAAAAAAAAAAAAGTATAACAGTAACCATATCATGTGTAATTCCTTACAAGCAAGCCGAGTTTGGTCAGTTAGTTTGTTAAATGAACAAAACTTGAATAAAAATTTATGCTCATTTATTAAATAAGTCGAACTTATATGAATTGGGTTCAACTCATACAAACTTGTATAGATTTGTAAACTTAATTCTTATAGCATTATTTAACTTTGTAATGTGAGCATCTTAAGTTTTTTTTTTTTTTTTTTTTTATGAGCAGCATCTTAAGTATTTTAAAACCTAATCATATAGCTTGAAGTGTATTGCGATTGTGAGTTGGAAATAGATAATATGTGAATTTATGAATATGTTATATACGAGGAATTGGGTCAAGATTCTTTCGACAAAATTTTGATAGTGAGAACTTATTTATTATTTTTTTTTGCATGCTACAGTGATATGTCAAAACATTTTTATACCCACTTACAAAAGATTATTGTAAATTAGTGTAATTACAAAGACTCAATAGAATAAATACAATGAATGAT